>NW_028327503.1:0-151898 GCF_031878675.1 Megascapheus bottae
TGAAGACAAGTGCCTTTAGACTTTTACTGACTAGACTGGCTTTCCACTGTGATCTTCAGAGCTCAGCCTGCTGGCTAAGATTAGAGGAATGAGCATTTAGTTCTTTATTTAGAGCATTCACTTATTGATTTATTTAGAGCATTTACTTAGTTATTTTAAGGTGCGTTTACTTTGGACAGATGCATAGAGGCCTCTCTCAGAAGCTTCTGGAAGTGGGGTGTAAAAGTCATCCTTTTCTCGAGTGTCTCTTACCCCCCTCCCAGCACATAAGTGCACATCTCTGCAGGACAGCCACAGCATTAGAGTCCTGCAAGAAAGGGGCTTTGGTAGAAGGCTCAGGATGGAGAGAGAAGGCTCTCACTTTCCTTGTACCGAATGTGCCCACAGCATTATGTGTTCCATCTACGATGTGAATGGACTTCTACCCCAGTGATTTCTATGAGTTCAAGAACTGCCACACCCTGACACAACTCAAGCTCTATACGAGGCTCCACATGCCAGCTTTGGACCTGCTCTTCTAAACACATACTTTTTGACCAGCTGGAGGAATGTGCTACCAGTAAGACCAAGAAAAAGTAGAAGTCCTGGTGTGGGTGCCTCAGAGCCTGTGAGTAGGAAGCCCATGTGGTCTAGATATTGGTTGGCCCTTACTTCTACAGAGCTTGGCAAAATGCCCTTTATGGGTGGTGTCAGCCAGGTAATGTCTGTCCTCTGAAAGGACTCGGGAATAAGCACTCATTAGAAAGACCCTACAACTCCTCAGTGTTCAGTCCAAACTCCAGTTCTACAGGTTACTCCATTAGATCCTCATGGAAGTTGAGTGACACTTCAACTTGCAGAGTCCACTCTGTACCTATTTCCATTCTTAGGTTTGGGTCATCGTGGAAGAGCTTATCCTGAACTCCGGATGAAAAACCCACCAATGGCGCTGGTGACTCATGGAGACAGAGAATCATCACTGCACTCCAGAAAGCATGGGCCTTCTGTAGAAATTACCAAACAGGTTTAGAGTCCTGTGGATATACCTTTTGCTCTGAACCCCATGTGTGATACAGTTGAACCTGCAGATACTATGGAGGAAGAAAAAGAGCAGCCAGATTTCCTTCCGTTTCCTTTCACACTCCACCCAGAGTCAGTCCATCAGAGTCAGAGTAACACTCCACTTATTGTGCAAGCTGAAGGGGCACACGCTGGGCTCATGGAAAATGTCCCCATGGGAGCAGCAAGTGTACTCTCAATACTGGATTCATTGGAGGAAAATGAGTCCATCCTCACAGAATATCCAGACCCATCCATCTCACTAAAAGAGACTCAATCTCCATTCGACAAACCAGAATCCATCCCCCTCTTAACTCAGGAAGGACATTCTGTTTCTCATGAGGAAGGAGACCCTTCTGAGGACTCTGAAGTAGAATTACTGTCTGAAGGCAACTTGGAGGCCAGTCTGCATTTAGAGCTTCCCTGTCCCCTTCCTAAAAAGACATCTCTTTATCTTGCTCTCATGATTCTTGTCAAGTATTCATTGTATTTACTTTGCTAACTATTAAACTCTCATTGTTAATATTATGGTGTGCAGTTCTTCAGTCCTTATTATACTGTGTTTTATTGTCCACTTAGAATGTGAGACCTCAGACACATAGGTCCTGGGTGGGCCAAAAACCAGACAGGTCTGGTCCCATACAAGACAACCTTACTGGATATACAGGGAACTATGAAATGCATGGAATAACCAGGAATCCAGGCCAGGCCTCCATGGAAAGACAAGTCAGCTACCAAAGCTTAAGGACAGAGCAGATGCTTGGAAATGTGTTTTGTCAATCGGGAGAAGTGCCAGAGTAACTGTAATATTATGTGGGACTCTGTTCTCTGAGTTCAAGTCTGTTTATATATCCATTGTGCTTTGTACAAATCTTTAAGAAAATTAAAACTCCACAATAGCATCAAAAATCTACTTTGGCTTTGAATGTGGCCTAGTTGTAGAGTGCTCGCCTAGTATACAAGAAGACCTTGATTCAATTCCTCGGCACTGTATACACAGAAAAAGCAGATGGGGCACTGTGGCTCAGGTGTCAGAGTGCCACCCTTGAACAAATGTAGCCAAGGACAGTTCCTGGTCCCTCAGTTCAAGCCCCAGGACTAGCGAAACAAGAAATCATACCATTTTCCACACATTTGGATATCAATCTGTTTTCTCTAACCCTACTTCTTTTTTGCCAGTCCAGGGTGTGTGCCACCAAGCCAAACTACTGGCCCACAACCTTACTATTTTGAATCATTTAATTTTTTTACATAATCATATTTCATGCTGTCTGTATTAATATCATAAATAGTATGATTAGTGTAATAATGTTAAAGGTAAAACATAAGAAATTAATAACTAAAATTCCTTTTTTATTAGTTTTATAGCATTACTACAATTTTATGAGAAAAAATACCTAGAATGTTTATTTTAGAGTTCAAGCAGTCCATTTTGATAAATATATCAACCTACATCATTTATTTGAACACATTTTAAACTATTTTTTTCAGGAATGAAAATACATATATATTTGTTGTAAATGAAATTTATGACTTGGGGGGAAGGGAAAGAGAAAAGGGGGGAGGGGGTAACAGTGTTTACAAGAAATGTACTCATTACATATGTAACAGCAATCTCTTTGTATATCACCTTGACAACAAATTTTTTGAAAAGTACAATAAGTTTAAATGTCTACTTTGGGCAGAATTTTTTTTTGCCAATACTGTGTTTAGACTCAGGACCTGAGCACGATCCTTGTTTTTGTTTTTGTTTATTCTTAAGGCGCAAGTTCTATCACATGTGCCACAGCACCACTTTTATATTTTTTTATCTATGATGAGCTGAGGAATTGAACTTGGGACTTCATTCATGCTCGGCAAGAACTCTGCCACTAGGCTTAACTTATGGCCCCAGTGGGAAGGAAGTTTTCCATAAAATATGTAGGAAATATGTCCACTAAGCCCTTATCTAAGGCTGGAGTGCACACTAGTGGTAGTTTGCTTGCCTAGTATGCACAAAGCCCTGTGTTCAATTACTCTGTACCACTTACACCAAAAAAAAAGCTGGAAATGATCTCAGGAGGTTGGGTTCTGAGGATCACAGTTCAAAGCCAGGCCAGACACTAAAGTCCATGAAACTGTTACTTACACTTAAGCACCAGAAAACCAGAAGTGACACTGTGGCTCAAGGTGTTTAAGGTTGTAGCCTTGAGTTGAAGAGCCCAGGGACACTGCCCAGGTGCACAATTAAAGTCTTACAACCAAAGAGAGAGAGAGAGACAGAGACAGAGACACAGAGAGACAGAGAGAGAGAGAGAGACAGACAGACAGGGAGACAGACAGAGACAGACAGAGGCAGAGAGACAGAGACAGAGACATCAAACAGTCAGGCATTGCTGGCTGAAGTGTGTATTTCTAGCTACTATGGATTCTGTGATTGGAGGATCTTGGTTCAAAGCCCAAAGCCAGCCTGGACACATATGTTTGTGAGACTTACATCACGAATTAACTACCAGAAACCAAAAATGGAGCTGTAGAGGAAGAGCGCTAGCCTTGAGCTGAAGAGCTCAGGGACAGTGTCCAGGCCCAAAGTCCAAGCACCATGACGAATCAATAATAAAAAATGAAGATAGCTAATAGTAATGATGAATAATTTTGTGCTGGGAGTTTGGCCTAGTGGTAGAGTGCTTGCCTAGCATGCACAAAGACCTGGGTTCAATTCCTCAATACCACATACATAGAAAAATGCTGGAAGTGGCGCTGAGGCTGAAGTGGTAGAGCCCTAGCCTTGAGAAAATATAAGCACTGTGCTCAGTCCCTGTGTTCAAGCCCAGGACTGGCCAAATCAAAAGTAGTAGAGCACTGGCATTGAACTGAAGATCTGAGGAACAGCCCAGGCACAGAGTTTAAGCACCGCAAATAACAACAACAAAATCTATGAAATGGCAGTGGTGGTTTTAAGCTAAGCAAAAATAGAGTAGAAACTGGTAAAATACATATTTGTGTGTAAGCAAAATAGCCAGACTTATGCATTAGAACAGGATAGCAACTTGAAAAAACTTTGTTTTCCATCTCACTAGGTCCTGTCTCTTAATTTATTCAAGTAAGTAAAATGCTGGGTTTTATAATCGTTGCTCTGAATATTAGAAAATCATAATATCTCTCATTAACCAACAAAGACCAGGAACTGGGGCTTCGTTCAAATGGCAGAGTATCAGGCAAGAGAAGAAAAAATTGAAGTAAGAACTTGAAGTTCTTGATCCAAAACCTGCATAGTAACAGAGCAGCAGCCTGGTGATGGTACCTCACACCTATAATCTTAGCTACTCAGGAGGCTAAGATCTGAGAATCAAAGTTTAAAGCCAGCCAAAGTACCCAGTTAACTGCCAGAAAAACCAGAAGTGGCACTGTGGCTCACCGACTAAAGCACTAGCCTTGAGCTGAAGAGCTCAGGGACAGTGCCCAGGCCCAGAGTTCAAGCCCCACAATTGACAAAAATCAAACAAGCAAACAAAACTCACAAAGAAGCCTGCAGACCACAGTGGTTCTGCTGACTCTCTTCTCTATGGGGATCAGGAAACATTTCACTTTTTCTGTCTCTTACCATCTCAACATTCATACTAAAATAAGACTGTGTTGAAAGTTTCAATTTATAAAAATGTTTTTCATGAAGCACCCTGAAATATTCATCGCTTATATCTCAATTGAAGATAGTTGATTTGGGGCTGCATTGGCAGAGTGCTAGCCTTGAGCAGAAAGGTCAGGGATAGAGCTGAAGCACTCAGTTGAAGACCCAGTGCCAACACACAAAAGAAATTATGCACTTTATACATATTTTCTAATTTCTTAATGAATTTTTCAGTCTGTATAAATATAGGGTACATTCCTTGTTACTTAAGTAAGATTGCTCTTTTTTTTTCTTTTTGCCAGTCCTAGGGCTTGGACTCAGGGCCTAGACATTTTCGTTGGACTCGCTTGCCAAGGTGAGTGCTCTGCCTCTTGAGACACAGCGTCACTTCTAGCTTTTTTCTGAGTATGCGGTACCGGTGAATAGAACCTAGGTCTTCATGCATTCTAGGTGAACACTCTACCATTAGGCTACATTCCCAGGCAGTGAGATTCCTCTTACAGTCATTGTATGTTCACAGAGTTTGATCTCACACACTGTAGGGCCCTGGTTGGCTTTGACCTGTGATCCTAAGCCCTGAGCCTCCTAAGTAGCTGAAATTAAGTTGTGAGCCAGCATGATGGCTTCCATTCTTTTTTCTACAAAAATATATGTAGTTATCTAAAATATATCTATAGCTGAAAAAAATGAATCTCTCCCAAACAAATCTTCAAAGAAACAACCATCCTATTAAAAGGTGGGCTAAAGACTTAAAAGAGTATTCTCTGAAGAAAAAATTAAAATGGGCTTTAGACACATGAAGAAATGCTCCATATCTCTAGCAATAAGGGAAATGAAAATCAAAACAATTTTGAGATTCCACCTGACTCCAGTCAGAATGGCCATTATCAAAAAATCTAATAAGAGATACTGGTGGGGAAGTGACCAGGGGGGATCACACCTACACTGTTGGTATGAGTGTAAACTCATTCAACCACTAGGGAAAGCAGTGTGGTGGTTCCTCAAAAGACTGAACATAGAGCTCCCCTATGATCCAGCAAATCCACTACTTGGCACCTACCCAATTGTCCAGAAAAAAGGACATACTAAAGCCACTAGCACAATGATGCTCATTGCAGCACTATTTACAATAGCAAAGATATGAAACCAACCCAGATGCCACTCAGTAGATGACTGAATCAAGAAGATGTGGTGCCGGGGCCAACCGGCAGCAAACCAGGGTTCGCAGATTGGTGTTCCTGAAATAGGGGACAAGGACTAGGAAGAAAAAGAAGAGAGACAGACACACTGGGTCCGGGATATCCGCAGTCCAGGCAAAGACTGCCGAGACTGCCGCGTTTATTTTCCACTCCCCCTTCTTCCCTCCTCCTCTCCCAGGGAACCTCCAGGTGTTACATTCATATGGTAATTCTCAGGTCATTTACATAGAATAGGGCCAGAAAGCAATAAGATAATATAGCCATCGTCTGATGCAAGTCAAGGTACAGTTTGATTCCACTCTGGCTCCCAACAATGTGGTACTTATACACAATGGAATGCTATGCTGCCATCAGAAGGAATGACATCGCCCCATTTGTAAGGAAATGGGAAGACTTGGAAAAATTCATATTCAGTGAGAGCAAGCCAGACCCAAAGAAACATAAGCTAAATGGTTTCCCTCATTTGTAATAATTAGTTCACATCTAGGACTCTCCTAGCAGAGGATTACAATAACTCAAAAACCAAGTTATATAAGGTCATATAGGATGAGACTAAATGAAAGGATCTCTAGGATATGGGAACAAGAGCTATATCTTGTGTCATCGTTGCTCTTAATCTTGTGTGATTTTTGTCCTTAATCTACTATGTTATTTCTCATCTCTTATTTTGCCCTTTGGTTAATGTCAGATTGTTACTGTATCTGATTTTTTCCCTGGGATATTGTATATATGTTTATTTGTTTATGTCAAATAGGAAAGGGAAGGGGGGAAACAAGATGATTGGGAAGGGGAGGGGTGAGGGAACAGGGGAAAAAAACATGTGGAGTGGAATAAATGTGTGAGAAGAAATGCAGTACACTACCTGTAAATGTAATCGTAACCCCTCTATACATTACCCTGAAAATAAAAAAGAGACTATAAAAATATCTGTAGAAAATGAGGTTGGATGATGGAAACAACCAGATGCCCTACTACAAAAAATGTGATACACGCACACACACGCACACATACAAACACACACACACACACACACACACACACACACACAATGGAATGATACATAGCCAACCGACAAGATAGAATAATGGCATTCTCGGGGAAGTGGATGAAAAGGAAAAAAATCATATTAAGTGAAGTAAGCCAAACTCAAAGGAACA
Source organism: Megascapheus bottae (assembly GCF_031878675.1). Taxonomy (NCBI): domain Eukaryota; kingdom Metazoa; phylum Chordata; class Mammalia; order Rodentia; family Geomyidae; genus Megascapheus; species Megascapheus bottae. The sequence continues at coordinate 7,002 of NW_028327503.1, forward strand.
TAGGCCCAAGAGTCTCCCTCATTTGTCAAATTCAGTAGAAACCTTGGGCTCTGCTACCAGAGATTTACAATAGAACAAAATCTAGAGACATCGTCACACATAGTATGACACTAAATGTAAGGACCTCCAAGATAAAGAAACAAAACTCATATAATGAGTGATTGTTGTCCTTAATGAACTATGTGATCTCTTATCTCTTTTGCTATCCCTTGGTTATATCATATTGTTACAATATTTCACCTTGTTTTCTGATATATTTCATATGTGCCTAATTGGTTATTTGAAATTGGATAGGGAAGGGGGGAAATGAACATGAGTGGGGGTAGGGGAAGGGAAATGGGGACCATATCATTACATGGGGTATCAAAGTTTGAGAAGTAATGCACCTTCTATCTGGTGAATATAATGTAATCCTTCTATAAATTACAATAAAACTAAATACATAAAAAGAAGATCTGCACAGAAAAAAATAATAATGGCATTTTTGGGGTAGTGGATGAAATTAGAGTGAATCCTGCTGAGTGAGATAAGTCAAGACCAAGGAACAAAAGGTACATGGTATCCTTAATATATGGATATTAGTTTCAAACAGTAGTAGAGCGATGATTGAATAGTTGATACCCAAAGTTCTGGACATAATTTTGGAGATATAAACATAACTACATAGACATAACAACCTAGGATAGACTATACACTCTATAGACATGTGTTTTATTATAGATTAATCTGTATCTATGACATACCAAGACTCAGCTTAATTTTTACTATATTCTAAAATTTAAGTGCCAGTGATTGTATAGCGATTCCCTTCTTGAATACTTGTTGGTTAAACATGACATTTGAAATATGATGTAAAATTCAATGTTAATAATTTTTTTTAAAAAAAGAGGCTAGAGGTAAATACCACTAATGTACTTTCTCTAAGTGGAACAGAAATTTTCTTAATGAATCAAGGGGTTTTATTACATCTTTATGCAATTATTTTAGTTCTGAGTGTTCTACACTCAATGATACTTCTGGAAAGATGATCTAGATGACTGTGTAGATGGTATGAAGACATACTGGCCTAAACGTAGAATAAAGCATTGGTAAGTGGCTGTTAGCTGTCCAGATTCTACTGGAATATGTGGAATGAATTTATTAAGCACAATGCAGGCTCTTAGTCAGATCAGGATCAAGATTATGTGGTTCCATGAGATGAATGAGGAAAGATCAGAAAAATCTACTAAGATATCCAGGTATACTTTTGAAACTAAGGTATCTGGATTCCTTTTTTTTCTTTCTTGGTGGGGAGCTTGAACTTTGGAGCTGGGCAACGTCTCTTCGTTCTTTTTCCTCAAGACTAATGCTGTACCAGTTTTAGCCACAACTCCACTTAGTTTTTGGGTGGATAAGTGGAGAGAAGAATCTTACAGTTTTTTTAGTTTTCGTTTTTTTGCTTGCAAAGGCTTTGAATCACCTTCTCCCTGGCTAGTAGAATGACAATTATTACCCTCCAGCGCCTGGCTAGTGATTTTTTGAAAATTGGACTTTGTTCCAAATCACATAACTGGTTCCTAGCAAAGTTTTGAAGCCTGACTTAAATGTGACAGATTTTTGTCACTTGGAGACACTCTGTGCTGAACGTTAGAAATCTACCAGCTGAGTCACAGTGGCACTTCCAGTTTTTGTTTATGTGGTGCTGAGGAATGGAATCCAGGGTTTCATACATGCTAGGCAAGCTACATTTTCAGCCCAAGGTTTTATGTTTTGTTTTTTCAGTGTTGTTGCTACTAAGGTACTGTATGAAGTTCTTTCATTTTCTTTGCTTTTTACCTCTTTTTTTTTCTTTTTCCCTTTAGTTTTATTCTCTGTAGTCACTGTGTTGAATTCGGGTACACTGTGTCTTGTACATAGGTTTATGTGATTTGGGGAATGGAGAGGGTATAATAAAATGGTAAAAAAAAAACAAAGGAAAAAGGGTGAACAAATTGAACAGTGATACTTGGAAGACACTAAACGGAAATGAACTGAACAATCTGGGTGGAGAGGGGGCTGAGGGTAGGAAAACAGAGAAAAATGAGGGAGGGGATAACAATTTTCTTAAGAAATGTGTTCATTACTTATGAAACCGTATGAAAACTATATATTGACTTAACAAAAAAAATTAACTTAAAAAATAATTTAGCCGGGTATGGTGGCTCACACTTGTAAATGTAGCTACTCAAGAGGCTGGGATCCAAGGATAGCAGTTCAAAGTCAGCCTGGGCACTGAAGTCCATGTGACTCTTATCTCCAATTAACCACCAGAAACCCAGAAGTGGCCCTATGGCTCAAGGGATAGGGCAGTAGACTTGAGCTGAAAAGCTCAGTGACAAGACCCAGGTGCAGAATTACAGTCCCATGACTTGAATGATGAATGATACTAGCCAGGCTCTGTGCGCTCACACTTGGAATCCTATCTACACAGAATCAGGTTTGAATCCAGCCCAAACAAATTGCATGATATTCTGATTTACAGTTCATTACCAAAAATCTGGAAGTGGAGCTGTGGATCAAGTGGTAGAACACTAGCCTGAAGTAAAAAAAAAACATTTAAGGACAGTTCCCAGGCCCTGGATTCAAGTCCCAGCACTTGCATAAAACAAACAAAATGTGACGCTGAGTCCTAAATCATTTGGTGTTATAGTTCAATATTCTTGATATGCGTCTTAGAAATTAAGTCCCTAGCAAATACTCTCCGCTGAAATTCTGCTTCATAGCTGATTCATAGAATTTCAGCATCATTACTATCACCTTCCAGTTAGCATAGCAGTCTACTACTGAAAATTTGAAGAAAACTTTTGAGTAATCCTAATAAATCTGTGTATCATCTGCACACACATCAAATCAGCAGCAGCTATGTTCTACTAGTATCTAAATGTTTTTAATCCCTTCTTGAGTTAATGAGCCTTAAAGAGTAAAACATATGAAATAGTTATGAAACTAACAGTCACCATTCTTCTACCTAATATTGTAATATAAGTTTATAAATGAAAGGACTATTCTGAAGTGTGCAGAAGATAGCTTCTAATTATAATATTCTCATGCAATATTGTTTTTAGGAAACATGTTGCTTGCTTTGGGAAAGCAAAGGCAAGGAAAAATGATATAGGTAAGTTCCCTATTTATCAGAAGGAAAATACTATTGGGTTTAGATCAACTTCATTCATTCCGTGCTGATGAAACAAATATTTGCAATTCCTGAGGCCAATTACTTCATTGTGATGCACAATCAGCCAGCTTAGATCAATCTTCCAAAAAAGGAAAGGAACAAATGAGAAGCAATTAAGGTTTCCAAAATGAACCAGGTGGTGGTGGCAGCTCACACTTGTAATTCTATCTACTCAAGGCCTGAAATCCAAGGATCTGGATTAAGTCTGTCTGGGATGAAAATATTCCTGTTTGAAACATCATCTCTCTTATCACAGCCCAGTTTATATACTCTGCCCAACAGGTTCCAAACAACAAAGTCCATTTCCTATCTGAAATACTAGCAAACGTACTCACACATTATTTCCTCTTTAGGAGATAGTTGAAACATGTACCAGAAACATTTCCCTGGCTTCAGAGTGGAAGTGGAAATATATACTCACTAGAAGCCCATCTAGTAAATTACAGTCAATCATCTTTCCTCACATCTTGTTAGTTAAATTGAACAATGAGTGTTTGGATCAGAAGCGATGTGTATGAGCATACAGGTTGTAAAGTACTGTAATCCTAGCTAATCAAGAAAAGCTGAGACCTGAGGATTCCAGTTCAAAATCAGCCATGCAATAAATTCCATAAGATTTTTACCTCTAATTAACCAGCAAAAAACAGAGCGTTGAATTGTTCTTAAAATGCCACAGGCCTAAGCTTTGCATAAAAGTGCTAAGTGGTAGCATACAGGATCCCCCTCTCTCCACTCCTTTTTAACATAGTACTAGAATTCCTAGGCAGTGCAATAAGGCAAGAAGCAAGCATAAAGGGGATCCAAGTAGGGAAAGAGGAAATAAAACTATCCCTCTTTGCAGATGGCATTATTCTGTATTTAAAGAATCCTATAGAGTCTACTCCCAAGCTCCTTGAGCTGATTCAAAGCTTTGGAAGAGTAGCAGGCCATAAAATCAACCCTCACCAATCAACTGCCTTCCTTTAAGCCAATAGTGAGAGGAATGAGGCAATAATCAGGAAAGAAATTCCTTCACAATAGCCTCAAAGAAAATAAAGTACCTAGGAATTAGCTTAACTAAGAATGTAAAGGACCGTTTAGATGAAAACTTTAAAACCCTAAAAAAGGAAATTAAAGCAGAACTAAGGAAATGGAAAAACCTCCCATGCTCCTGGATTGGAAGAATCAACATTGTGAAAATGACAATCTTGCCAAGGGCTATCTACAAATTCAGTGCAATACCCATCAACATCCCAATGTCATTCTTTAAAGAAATAGAAGAGACAATTCAAAATTTCATATGGAATAATAAAACACCCCGTATAGCAAAAACACTTCTTAGCAGAAAGAACAGCGCTGGAGGAATTTCAATTCCAAACTTTAGACTATTACAGAGCTATAATTCTCAACACAGCTTGGTACTGGCACAAGAAAAGGCCTGAAGTCCAATGGAATAGAACTGCGGACCCAGATATTAAATCACAGACCTATTGCCACCTAATCTTTGACAAAGGAGCCAAAAAAATAGAATGGAAGAAAGATAGCCTCTTCAACAAGTTGTGCTGGCAGAACTGGTTAAGCACCAGCAGAAAACTAAAGTTGGATCCTTCTTTGTCACCTTGCATTAGAATTAACTCCAAATGGATCGAAGACCTGGAGGTAAAAGCTGACACACTGAAAAGTTTACTGGAAGAAATAGGAGATACACTAGGCCTCCTTGGCACAGGTCGAAACTTGTTTAATAAGGACCAAGAATCACAACAAATCAGAGAAAGGCTGGATAAGTGGGACTGCATTAAATTGCAGAGCTTTTGTATGGGCACGAATATAGCTAGTAAACTAATCAGGAAGCCTACAGAGTGGGAGAAGATCTTCACCAACCAAACAACGGAAAAGGCCTCATATCTAAAATATATCAACAACTCAAAAAATTGAATCACTCCAAAACTAACCTCCAAAGTAACACCCATCCAATTAAAAAATGGGGCAAAGACTTAAAGAGAGTCTTCTCTGAAGAAGAAACAAAAATGGCCTATACACACATTAAGAAATGCTCAAAATCTCTGGTCATAAAAGAATTGCATATCAAAAGAACTCTAAGATTCCACCTCACTCCACTTAGAATGGCCAGGATCAGGAAAACGAATGACAACAGATGCTGGAGGGGATGTGGCCAGGAGGGATCACTACTACACTGTTGGTGGGAGTGAAAACTCGTTCAACCACTATGGAAAGCAGTGTGGCAGTGCCTCAAAAGGCTAAACATAGAACTCCCCTATGACCCAGCAATTCCACTACTTGGCGTTTACCCAACAATCCAGAAACAAGGGCATACTAAACCCACTAGCACAACAATGTTCATTGCAGCACTATTCACCATAGCAAAGATATGGAACCAACCCAGATGTCCCTCAGTTGATGAGTGGATCAACAAGTTGTGGTATTTGTACACAATGGAATTCTTTGCTGCTGTCAGAAAAAATGACATCACCCCTTTTGTAAGGATATGGAAAGGCTTAGAACAAATCATATTAAGTGAAGTAAGCCAGACTCAAAGGAACTTAGGCTCAGTGGTTTCCCTCATTCGTCATAATCAGTAGAAACCTTGGGCTCTACTAGCAGAGATTTGCAATAGAGCAAAAGGCCATATACAAGGCCATATAATGTGAAGCTAATTGAAAGGACCTCCAGGATATTGAAACAAAAGCCATATAATGAATGATTGTTGTCCTTAATGTACTATGTTGTCTCTCATCTCCTTTGCTGTCCCTTGGTTATCCCATATTGGTATAGTATCTCACTTTGTTGTCTGATATATTGAATTTATTTGTATTTGGATATTTGAAAATTGATAGGGAAGGGGGGAAAACCAAGACAGGTGGGGGGTGTGGGGTTGGAGGGAAATGGGTACCAAGACATGTGAAAGGGTATCAATGTATGTGAATTAATGCACCTTCTACCTTGCAAATATCATGTAACCGTTTTACTAATTACAATAAAAAATGAAAAAAAAGAAAGTTGTAGTTTGTGGGGAGGATGATGTGGTCAAATACATTTCTTCTTAGAAATTTACCTCATCTGGTTGCCCTGGATTTTCCTGGCCTTCTTCTTAGAGAAAGGCCTGTTATACTGGAATTGTGGCTTGGCAAAGGTCTAGCATGTACATCTTCGAGTAAGACATCCACAACTTCCATGCCTGGGACTCGAGTTTCCTGACCTTTGGCAACAGCACAGCAACATCTTTCTTCCTCCTGAGCCACAGGCCAAGTGAGCTGGCTTGAGCTGGTTGTTAGTTACAGTGGCTTGGTTACCAGGGTTCCATATCCTATTCCATTGTGAGGGAGGCAGGGTCACCTTTCAGGGCCCAATGACCAAAGATCCTTGCTCACAGAAGACCTCACCAAAGACATACTGGAGGCTGAATCTCTCCTCCAATCTCACAATATACATGTGAATGTAGTAAACAGCACACCTTATTTGTCCATTCCCAATGTCTTCCACTAGGCCCAACAACTAGTCTGGTCTCAGGCTCAAGGAGCCTTTCTTAGGTAAGATCCAAACTTAAGGGTCAATATTGCCCTCATCCTTTACAAAACATTTGATTCACAGTGCCTTCTCTGCCTGCATTTTGCCCCTTGTTGAATTTTTTTTTGTTTTTGCTAGTCTTGGGACTTGACCTCAGAGTGTGAACATTGTTCTTGGGCTTTCTTTAGGCTTTAGCTGTCCCACCGAACCACAGCACCACTTGCAGCGTTTTCTATGTATGTGGTAATGACGAATCAAACCTGAGTCTTTTTGCTTGGTAGCCAAGGACTCTACCACCAGGTCAAACACACAGGGCCTCTTGCTCATATTTTGACGTCAATCTACTAGGATATTATAAGGTTTCTGTATCCTAATCAATTTTTTCCTGATGATTAGCTTTGCTGTCATGTGGAAAAAATGCAAGAGGGAAAAACACAGAAGAATTAGTGAAATTTAAAAAAAAGTATTACACACATAGATAAGTGTTCATTCTTTGTAGGAGAAAGGATATTTTGATATGATGATGATGACTTTATAATTACTATGTCAGGGTTGAGAGTTTGGCATAGTGGTAGAGTGCTTGCCTAGCATCCATGAAAATCTGGGTTTGATTGCTCAGTATTACATAGATAGAAAATCTAGATGTGGCACTGTGGCTCAAGTGGCAGAGGGCTAGACTTGAGAAAACCCGAGGACAGTGCTCAGGCCCTGAATTAAAGCCCCAAGACTGGCAGAAAGATAAAAGAAAATAAAAATGCTTTTTACGAGCTAATTCACTCACAGCATTGGCTTCTGAAATCTTCGCTTCTGCATCTTGTGAAATACCCCTTTCCCTCAACGTAGACAAGGAAAACAGATCCATCCCATGGTCCACAGTGAGGCCACTGGTTGGGCTAAGATCTAGTCGTGCAGCAACACATTAGTTTTATTCTAATACTTTTCAAACTTTGTACTCAAATATGCTACCTACTTACCAGCTTAGGTCAGTTATCCTTATGCTATACCTTTTCTTCATGACTACAATATTCTTACACTCCTACGTTAATCCTCTTGTACCTCCTCTGACCTCTCTCATTCTTTTTTTCTATCTCTGGACCTCTGCTCTACACTTGATGCATGTTGAGCAATATTGTATATGTGGGTGGTTAATTATTCTCTAGGCTCAGAGGGACTTAAAGACAATAGAGATTGGATTGAGAGGCTTATTGTTTTGGGTATAAATCGCTTATCAGTGGTTGTATTGGACTGGTCTGTAAGTGCACAAAAAGAAAGAGTGATAATACCAATCAAAATTGTGAACATCTAGTGTCTGCCAGCTACAGAGGTCTAGGTTGGTTATATCTGAAAAACTATACTCGTATTTACTACTAATCTTGCTCCCATTTTCAAATGGGCAGAACAAGAAACTCAAGAAAAATGTCAAATCAAGAAACAACATCCCCCACCCAATGCAAACAGACAATGGAACAGTCACTGGCACACCTAGAGGAGAGTCTTCCAAGTGCTACACAAATGCAATTGATAAACATCATTAATGGAAAATGTGAAAATATAAAGAAAGAGATAATGGAGGAAGCCATAGGTGAATAAGAGGAAAGCAAAAACAAGGTGATAAGTGAAAAAGAAGAAGCCCTAAAGGAGGCCATAATAAAGGTTTTTCAAAGAAAGATGGATGAATTCATAGAATCCACAAATAAAAACGTGACCGAACTCCAGCAAATGTCCAAAGAAAATAAAGCTTCTGAGCTAACCACTCAAAAGGAAATCAAGGACATAAAGAAATCCATACATGATCTAAAACAAGAGATGCAAGGCATCAAAAGTGAGCAATTAGAAGCAAGGGAGATGAAAAATAAAGTAGATAGCTTTGATAGCAGGTTAGACAATGCAGAGGAGAGAATTTCCGGGGCTGAAGATAATTTAGGTATTATAGAGAAAGAACAGAAAATGAGTCAATCCAAATCTAGGAAAATTGAGTGTGCGCTTCAGGAGGTCCAAGATACAATTAGGAAGCCTAATTTAAGGCTAGTTGGTATTGAGGAGGGCGTGGAGAAAGAGGTCAATGGTATTAGAAATATACTTCAGGGAATCATCTCAGAGAATTTCCCAAATACCCAGAAGGGCAGGCCCATCAAGATATGAGAAGCTTTTAGAACCCCAAACAGACCTGACCAGAAAAGAACATCCCACCGCCACATTGTGATCCGAACTGGATCAATAGAAACGAAAGGAAAGATCCTAAAGGCAGCCAGGGAAAGGTTTGCCTATAAAGGCAAACCAATCAGAATAACCCCAGATTTCTCAGCAGAGACCATGCAAGCACGAAGTGACTGGAAGCATATATGTCATGCCCTTAAATCAAATAACTACCAACCAAGAATAATGTAGCCAGCTAAGCTGTCATTCATAACTGTGGGAACAATAAACACATTGCATTCCAGGGAAAAGCTGCAACAATATGTCGAAACAAAACCAACACTACAGAGAATTCTCAAAGATGCTCTATACATAGAAAACCAAAATAAATGCAATATAGGGAATGAAATGGCACCTAAACAGCATACCATCTAAGGACCACAAGAACTGTCAAGACACTGGCCCTACTAAAAGCTTTTAAAAATGGTAGGAACTAATAAATATCTCTCAATCCTAACTCTCAATATCAATGGACTTAACTCTCCAATTAAACGGCATAGGCTGTCTAGTTGGATCAAAAAGCAAGAGCCATCGTTCTGCCATCTGTCTTCAAGAGACACATCTTACCCAAAAACAATCATCTTTTGAAAGTGAGAGGTTGGAATAAACACTATCTAGCTAACTGCCCCCATAAACAGGCTGGAGTTGCCATCCTCATATCAGATACAATAGACTTCAAACTAAAATTAGTAAGAAAAGACAAAGAAGGTTACTACATACTACTAAAGGGATCTTTCCTCCAGGAAGACATAACGATCCTAAATATTTACACACCCAATCCCGGAGCTCCAAACTTCATCAAGCAAACTTTACTTACACTGAAACCATACATAGATCGAAATACAGTGATTGTTGGTGAGTTTAACACACCACTCTCACCTATGGACAAATCAACAAGGCAAAACTCAACAGAGAAACCTTAGAACTGAACAACTATATAGACCAACTAGATCTAACAGACATCTGCAGAATATTCCACCCAGTAACAACACAATATACGTTTTTCTCAGCAGCACATGGAACATTTTCCATAATAGACCACATCTTAGGCCATAAAACAAACCTGGACAGATTCAGAAACACTGGAATTATTCCATGCACACTCTCAGACCGTAAAGGCATCAAATTGGAGCTGAACACATACCTCCACCAACGAAAACCCTATAACTCATGGAGACTGAACAACACATTGTTGAATCAAAAACAATGGGTAATCGAAGAGATCAGAACAGATATCCAACTGTTTATGAAATTTAACAGTAAGGAGCACACAAATATCAACTCCTTAGGGACACAACAAAGGCAGTACTCAAAGGAAAATTTGTAATGCTGAGTGCCTCCAACAGCAAGTTGGAAAAATGGCAAACCAACTAGTTAATGTCTCACTTTAACCTCCTGGAAAAAGAGCAACAAACCAACCCTAAACCCATTAGGAGAAAGCAAATTATTAAAATCAAAGCAGAATTAAATGATTTGGAATAAAAAAACCTATAGAAAGAATCAACAAAACAAGGAGTTGGTTCTTTGAAAGAATTAACAAATTTGACAAGCCCTTAGCAAATCCTACCAAAAAAACAAGAGAGCATATCGAAATAAACAAAATCGCAGATGAAAATGGTAATATCACGACAGAAATTACCAAGATCCAGAATATCATGAGGGAATACTTCTCAAACCTTTACGCCAACAAATTTGAGAATCTAGAAGAAATGGATGAATTCCTAGACAATATTAACATACCCACACTGAACCAAGAAGAGCTAACCCAAATCAACAGGCCTATTTCAAGCTCTGAAATAGAAATGGAAATTAGACAACTTCCACTTAAAAAGAGCCCAGGGCCAGATAGATTCACAGCTGAATTCTATAAGGTCTTCAAAGCAGAGCTCACACCAATACTCCTCAAGCTCTTCAACGAAATTGAAAATGAAGGTTGTTTACCAAACTCATTCTGTGAAGCCAGTATACCCCTCATCCAAAAACCAGACAGAGATTCATCAAAGAAAGAGAACTATAGACCCATTTCTTTGATGAACATCGATGCAAAACTTCTCAACAAAATACTGGCCAACCGTCTAAAACAACTCATCGAAAAATTATACACTATGATCAAACTGGATTCATCACAGGGAGGCAAAGCTGGTTCAACATACACAAATCAATTAATATAATTCAACACATCAACAGGAGCAAGGACAAAAATCACATGATTGTCTCAATAGATGCGGAAAAGGCATTTGACAAGATCCAAAACCCCATTATGTTAAAAGATGTGGAGAAACTAGGACTCCATGGAACATTTCTCAATGTAATAAAGGCTGTGTATGAGAAACCCACTGCTAGTATTATACTTAATGGTGAAAATCTAAAGCCATTCCCTCTAAAATCAGGAAGGAGACAAGGATGCCCACTCTCTCCACTCCTTTCCAACATAGTACTAAATTTCCTAGGCAGTGCGATAAGGCAAGAAGCAAGCATAAAGGGGATCCAAGTAGGGAAAGAGGAAATAAAACTATCCCTCTTTGCAGATGACATGATTTACAGAATCCTATAGACTCTAGTCCCAAGCTCCTTGAGCTGATTCAAAGCTTTGGAAGGGTAGCAGGCCATAAAATCAACCCTCACAAATCAACTGCATTCCTTTACGCCAACAGTGAGAGGAACGAGGCAATAATCAGGAAAGAAACTCCTTTCACAATAGCCTCAAAGAAAATATAGTACCTAGGAATTAGCTTAACTAAGAATGTAAAGGAGTGGTTAGATGAAAACTTTAAATCCCTAAAAAAGGAAAGTAAAGCAGAACTAAAGAAATGGAAAAAACTCCCATGCTCCTGGAATGGAAGAATCAGCATTGTGAAAATGACAATCTTGCCAAGGGCTATCTACAAACTCAATGCAATACCCATCAACATCCCAATGTCATTCTTTAAAGAAATAGAAGAGGCAATTCAAAATTTCATATGGAATAATAAAAGACCCCATAAGCAAAAACACTTCTTAGCAGAAAGAACAGCACTGGAGGAATTTCAATTCCAAACTTTAGACTCTATTACAGAGCTATAATTCTCAAAACAGCTTGGTACTGGCACAAGAACAGGCCTGAAGTCCAATGCAATAGAACTGCGGACCCAGATATTAAACCACAGACCTATGGCCACCTAATCTTTGACAAGGGAGCCAAAAAAATAGAATGGAGGAAAGATAGCCTCTTCAACAAGTTGTGCTGGCAGAACTGGTTAAGCACCAGCAGAAAACTAAAGTTGGATCCTTCTTTGTCACCTTGCACTAGAATTAACTCCAAATGGATCAAAGACCTGGAGGAAAAGGTTACACAGTGAAAAGTTTATAGGAAGGAATAGGAGATACACTAGGCCTCCTTGGCACAGGTCGAAACTTTCTTAATAAGGACCAAGAATCACAACAAATCAGAGAAAGGCTGGATAAATTGGACTGCATTAAACTGCAGAGCTTTTGTATGGCAACGGATATAGCTAGTAAACTAATCAGGAAGCCTACAGAGTGGGAGAAGATCTTCACCAACCAAACAACGGACAAAGGCCTCATATCTAAAATATATCAACAACTCAAAAAATTGAATCACTCCAAAACTAACCTCCAAAGTAACACCCATCACATTAAAAAATGGGCCAAAGCCTTAAAGAGAGTCTTCTCTGAAGAAGAAACAAAAATGGCCTAGAGACACAGGAAGAAATGCTCCACATCTCTGGTCATAAAAGAAAGGCAAATCAAAACAACTCTAAGATTCCACCTCACTCCAGTTAGAATGGCCAGGATCAGGAAAACGAATGACAACAGATGCTGGAGGGGATGTGGCCAGGAGGGATCACTACTATACTGTTGGTGGGAGTGCAAACTCGTTCAACCACTATGGAAAGCAGTGTGGCAGTGCCTCAAAAGGCTAAACATAGAACTCCCCTATGACCCAGCAATTCCACTACTGGGCATTTACCCAACAATCCAGAAACAAGGGCATACTAAACCCTCTAGCACAACAATGTTCATTGCAGCGCTATTCACCATAGCAAAGATATGGAACCAACCCAGATGTCCCTCAGTTGATGAGTGGATCAAAAAGTTGTGGTATTTGTACACAATGGAATTCTATGCTGCTGTCAGAAAGAATGACATCGCCCCGTTTGTTAGGAAATGGAAAGACTTAGAACAAATCATATTAAGTGAAGTAAGCCAGACTCAAAGGAACTTAGGCTCAGTGGTTTCCCTCATTCGTCATAATCAGTAGAAACCTTGGGCTCTACTAGCAGAGATTTGCAATAGAGCTAAAGGCCATATATAAGGCCTTGTAATGTGAATCTAATTGAAAGGACCTCCAGAATATTGAAACAAATGCCACATAATGAATGATTGTTGTCCTTAATGTACTATGTTGTCTCTCATCTCCTTTGCTGTCCCTTGGTTATCCCATATTGGTATAGTATCTCACTTTGTTATCTGATATATTGAATTTATTTGTATTTGGATATTTTAAATTTGATAGGGAAGGGGGAAAACCAAGACGAGTGGGGGGTGTGGGATAGAGGGAAATGGGTACCAAGACATGTGAAAGGGTATCAATGTATGTGAATTAATGCACCTTCTACCTGGCAAATATCATGTAACCCTTTTACTAATTACAATAAAAAAATTAAAAAAAAAAGAAAGTGGTAGTGTGTGGGGAGGATGATGGGGTTAAATACATTTCTTCTTAGAAATTTACCTCATCTGGTTGCCCTGTATTTTCCTGGCCTTCTTCTTAGAGAAAGGCCTGTTATACTGGATTTGTGGCTTGGCAAAGATCTAGCATGTACATCTTCGAGTAAGACATCCACAACTTCCATGCCTGAGACTCGAGTTTCCTGACCTTTGGCAACAGCACAGCAACATCTTTCTTCCTCCTGAGCCACAGGCCAAGTGAGCTGGCTTGAGCTGGTTGTTAGTTACAGTGGCTTGGTTACCAGGGTTCCATATTCTGTTCCATTGTGAGGGAGGCAGGGTCACCTTTCAGGGCCCAATGACTAAAGTTCCTTGCTCACAGAAGACCTCACCACAGACATACTCGAGGCTGAATCTCTCCTCCAATCTCACAATATACATGTGGATGTAGTAAACAGCACACCTTATTTGTCCATTCCCAATGTCTTCTACTAGGCCCAACTACCAGTCTGGTCTCAGGCTCAAGGAGCCTTTCCTAGGTAAGATCCAAACTTAAGGGTCAATATTGCCCTCATCCATACAAAACATTTGCTTCACAGTGCCTTCTCTGCCTGCATTTTGCCCCTGGTCGAATTTTTTTTTGTTTTTGCTAGTCTTGGGACTTGACCTCAGAGTGTGAACATTGTTCTTGGGCTTTCTTTAGGCTTTAGCTGTCCCACTGAACCACAGCACCACTTGCAGCGTTTTCTATGTATGTGGTAATGACGAATAAACCTGAGACTTTTTGCGTGGTAGCCAAGTACTCTACCACTAGGTCAAACACACAGGGCATCTTGCACATATTTTTGACGTCAATCTACTAGGATATTATTAGGTTACTGTATCCTAATCAATTTTTTTCTGATGATCAGCTTTGCTGTCATGTGTAAAAAATGCAAGAGGGAAAAACACAGAAGAATTAGTGAAATTTAAAAAAAAGCATTACACACATAGATAAGTGTTCATTCTTTGTACGAGAAAGGATATTTTGATGATGATGATGACTTTATAATTACTATGTCAGGGTTGAGAGTTTGGCATAGTGGTAGAGTGCTTGCCTAGCATCCATGAAGATCTGGGTTTGATTGCTCAGTATCACATAGATAGAAAATCTAGATGTGGCACTGTGGCTCAAGTGGCAGAGGGCTAGACTTGAGAAAACCCGAGGACAGTGCTCAGGCCCTGAATTCCAGCTCCAAGACTGGCAGAAAGATAAAAGAAAATAAAAATGCTTTTTACGAGCTAATTCACTCACAGCATTGGCTTCTGAAATCTTTGCTTCTGCATCTTGTGAAATACCCCTTTCCCTCAACGTAGACAAGAAAAACAGATCCATCCTATGGTCCACTGTGAGGCCACTGGTTGGGCTAAGAGCTAGTCGTGCAGCAACACATAAGTTTTATTCTAATACTTTCCAAACTTTGTACTCAAATATGCTACTTACTTACCAACTTAGGTCAGTTATCCTTATGCTATACTTTTCCTTCATTACTACAATATTCTTACACTCCTATGTTAATCCTCTTGTACCTCCCCTGACCTCTCTCATTCTTCTTTTCTATCTCTGGACCTCTGCTCGTCTTTCAACCCTTATACTGCACGGATCTACACTTGATGGCTGTGGAGCAATATTGTATATGTAGGTGGTTAATTATTCTCTAGGCTCAGAGGGAATTAAAGACAATAGAGATTGGTTTGAGAGGCTTATTGTTTTGGGTATAAATCGCTTATCAGTGGTTGTATTAGACTGGTCTGTAAGTGCAGAAAAAGAAAGAGTGATAATATCAATCAAAACTTGTGAACATCTAGTGTCTGCCAGTTACAGAGGTCTAGGTTGGTTATATCTGAAAAACTATAATCGTATTTAGTAGTAATATTGGTCCCATTTTCAAATGGGCAGAACAAGAAACTCAAGAAAAATGTCAAATCAAGAAACAACATCCCCCACCCAATGTATATAGACAATGGAACAGTCACTGGCACACCTAGAGGAGACTCTTCCAAGTGCTACACAAATACAATTGATAAACATCATTAATGAAAAATGTGAAAATATAAAGAAAGAGATAATGGAGGAAGCCATAGCTGAACAAGAGGAAAGCATAAACAAGGTGATAAGTGAAAAACAAGAAGCCATAAAGGAGGCCATAATAAAGGTTTTTCAAAGAAAGATGGATGAATTCATAGAATCCACATGTAAAAACGTGACCAAACTCCAGCAAATGTCCAAAGAAATTAAAGCTACTGAGCTAACCACTCAAAAGGAAATCAAGGAGATAAAGAAATCCATACATGATCTAAAACAAGAGATGCAAGGCATCAAAAGTGAGCAATTGGGAGCAAGGGCGATGAAAAATGAAGTAGATAGCTTGATATCAGGTTAGACAATGCAGAGGAGAGAATTTCCGGGGCTGAAGATAATTTAGTTATTATAGAGAAAGAACAGAAAATGAGTCAATCCCAATCTAGGAAAATTGAGAGAGCGCTTCAGGAGGTCCAAGATACAATTAGGAAGCTTAATTTAAGGCTAGTTGGTATTGAGGAGGGCCTGGAGAAAGAGGTCAATGGTATTGGAAATATACTTCAGGGAATCATCTCAGAGAATTTCCCAAATATCCAGAAGGGCATGCCCATCCATATATGAGAAGCTTTTAGAACCCCAAACAGACCTGACCAGAAAAGAACATCCCACCGCCACATTGTGATCCGAACTGGATCAATAGAAACGAAAGGAAAGATCCTAAAGGCAGCCAGGGAAAAGGGATCAGTAACCTATAACGGCAAACCAATCAGAATAACCCCAGATTTCTCAGCAGAGACCATGCAAGCACGAAGTGACTGGAAGCATATATGTCATGCCCTTAAATCAAATAACTACCAACCAAGAATATTGTAGCCAGCTAAGCTCTCATTCATAACTGAGGGAACAATAAAAACATTCCATTCCAGGGAAAAGCTGCAACAATATGTCGAAACAAAACCAAAATTACAGAGAATTCTCGAAGATGCTCTATACATAGAAAACCAAAATTAATGCAATATAGGGAAAGAAACGGCACCTAAACAGCATACCATCTAAGGACCAAAAGAACTGTCAAGACACAGGCCCTACTAAAAGCTTTTAAAAATGGTAGGAACTAATAAATATCTCTCAATCCTAACTCTCAATATCAATGTACGTAACTCTCCAATTAAACAGCATAGGCTGTCTAGTTGGATCAAAAAGCAAGAGCCATCGTTCTGCTGTCTTCAAGAGACACATCTTACCCAAAAACAATCATCTTTTGAAAGTGAGAGGTTGGAATAAACTCTATCAAGCTAACTGCCCCATAAACAGGATGGAGTTGCCATCCATCCTCATATCAGATACAATAAACTTCAAACTAAAATTAGTAAGTAAAGACAAAGAAGGTTACTACATACTACTAAAGGGATCTTTCCTCCAGGAAGACATAACGATCCTAAATATTTACACACCCTTTTGAAGATTCTCAAAAGATTGAAGATACTGCCAGTGTAAGTTAGATTCCGGCATTGATATTAAATAATGCAATGAGTAGGGATTTATATTTGAAATATCACTGTTGACAAAATCTAACACACATTTGCTTAGTATTTGCTTTTGATTTCCCAAGAAGTTCAGTACAAGCTAACATGTGTGGCACGTATCGACTGGGAGAAATGATTCAGAATATGTGACTCATTTGAACAAGAGTTAGTGAAAAGATACAGAAGCAGGATACCCATATTGTGATAATTTGTATCTTTTGCATATTTTGTGTTTGTTATTAATTCCATTTGTAGTGTACATTTCTAGGTAAAAACTTTTAAAATGTTTCCAAACAATTTGTTATTTCAACAGCAAAAAAAAGACCTTTTTATGCCTGATAAAATTCACAGAATCCAAATTTTTCCATATTATTTTTTGTTGTTGTTGTTTTTTTTGGTGGGTCATAGATCTTGAACTCAGCCTGGGCACTATCCCTGAGCTCTTCAGCTCCAGGCTACCACCTTACCCTGGAGCCAAGCCCCACTTCCCATTTTCTAAAGGTAAATTGGAGATAAGAGTCTCAGGTCTTTTTGTGCCAGGATGGCTTTAAACCTTGATCCTCAGATCTCAGCCTCCTGAGTAGCTAGGATTATAGAAGTGAGCCACCACCCCATCATGCTCAGCTTTCTGGTTTTTTTTAAACAAGCCCTTTGGCTGGAACTCGGTCTGAGCACTGTCCTTCAGCTTTCCTCAAGCCTAGTGATCTTCTACTTGAGCCACAGCACTACTTCTGGTTTTTTCTGTGTATGTGGTACTGCAGAATTGAACTTTCGTCTTCATACAAGCACTCTACAACTATGCCAAACTCGCAGCCCCTCCACATTACTTTTTATGATAGATCTTTCCATGCATCTAGGATGGCTAGAAATCCTTCTTGAGTTTCCCAAGATCAGGGAGTATAGGTGTGTCCCATCCTGTGTGGCTACATAACCATTGTTTAGGGTACAGTTCTCTCTTCATTCTACCCATCTAGAGCAATTTTCATCTTCCATGTATAATCATTAAACATTCAGCTCCTGTTCCTCTCTACTCCATTCTCTGGAACCATCGTGCTTTTTGGCTCTAAGGGTTTGTTGATCCTTGGAAGCTCTGGAAGGGAAAACATACGCTAGCTCTTCCTTTATGACTGCTGTATTTTTAGTTTACTCTAATCAAGATTCATCTGTAAAATATAGTAAAATGTTCTTCCTTTTCAATGCATTGTTTTGCATATTTCTATCTTTTGATTATTATTAATAGTTGTGAATGGATTCTCCACATATTTGTTCTAGTCTCTGCTTTCTCTTCCGTTAGGTACAAATCTAGAAATAGAAGTGTTGGACCATATTTCTATGTAATTCTATATTTAGTACTTTTTAGCACTCTCCACACAATTTTTGATTGTTTTATATTCCTTGCAGAACTATTTCAAAGTTCTACTTCTTCTCACTACCTTCCCAGTAATAGTTAGACTTTGAAAGTTGTTTTATTGTATGCGTGTGTGTGTGTGTGTTTGTGTGTGTGTATGTGGATCTTTTTGTTTAAAACTGTATTTATATTAACATATTTAAAGTAATGATTTCATTGTAATTTTAATTTTTCTCATGACTGTTAATATTGAACTTCTTTCTGCATTTTGAACTATTATTTCTATATATTCTTTTTAGAAAATCCTCTCCAATCTCCAATTTTTTCCCTTTTTTTTGTGGGGAAGTGGGGAAAGTCATGGGGCTTGGACCTTGGGCCTTGAGCTCTTTAGTTTAAGGCTATTGTCCTACCCTGAGTATTGCCCCTCAGTTCTTCTGCTCACAGCTCCCTACCCCTCTTCCCATTATATACAGAACAAAGGTCATCCTCAGTCTTTTTGAAAAAGTAAAACATACAGTAAATTTGTAGTATAAAACAGCAAGAAATAAATTTCTTGCCAGGTGCAGTGCCTTCTACCTGTAATCCTAGCTACTCAGATATCAGGCTGATATCTAAAGATTTGGTTCAAAGCCAGCCTGGGCATTAGAAAGTCTATGAGAGTCTCATCTACTGTTAACCACTAGAATATGGGAAATGGCACTGTGGCTTCATAGGTAGGGTGATAGCCTTGAGTTGAAGAGCTCAGGAACAGTGCCCAGGCCCAGAGTTCAAGCCTTACAAATCCCCCAGCCAAAAAAAAGAAAAAAAACTTTCTTCCCCAAGTGACTATTACGCCAGACATAGAACACTAACATTCTGGGTGTACTTCACAGTATTATTACTTGATACCCTAAGATTTTGCAATATTCTCACAGTACCAGCATATGTCATCATATAATGTAGTTCCTCTTCAATGGAATAATTCCATTTATAACCTAAATCTACTCCCCGACTTATTTTTGTCGATACCACAATTGCTCTACCATGATATGCCACAAGCCATTAAACATTTTATGGTGGGTAATTGGAAAGGAGTCTCATGGAATTTTGTGCCAGGCTGGCTTTGAACCATGGTCCTCAGATCTCAGTCTCCTGAGTAGCTAGGATGACAGGCGTGAGCCACCAAAACCTGGCTTGCCTTTTTATTTTTTTGTGGGTCTTCGGACTTGAACTCTGGGCCTAGGCACCATCCCTAAGCTTTTCAGGTCAATAATGCATGTAAGTCTAAACATTTATGTAAATGAATAAAATTCCAACAAAAAAAGAATAAAATTCCAGACATGGTGTGTTTATAACTCGGTGTTAATTACTTGATGAAAATGTGCCATTCCAGAAGCTGGTGTCATTTGATGGTGTAGCTGTGGATTTCAGCTGGGAGGAGTGGCAGCATCTGGACAATGCTCAGAGGACCCTGTACAGAGATGTAATGCTGGAGACCTACAGCAACCTGTTGTCCTTAGGTGAGCAAAAGTCAAATCACTTGCAAGGCCAAGTGCCTTGTTATTTTGCAGATATGTGAATGTTTATCAAACTTTCAATACTATTTAAATGAAAGATTCCAGGCCCTGAGAAGTATCATTACTTTCTAAAGAAAACCTAAGGTAATTTTGTACTCATTCTTCAGGATACCTTCAGGATACTTTGACAACAGTTCTAAATTATGTTTCCTCTAATGGAGACGACATTCCAAACTTACACAGTAATTGTAAGTGGATAAACAATCCAGAATAGAATATACATCATTATTGGAAATAGGATCTACAAATCACTAAACAGTGAGTTTATAATGGAAACCTGGCACTAGGTACAATGTTTCATGCCTGTAATCTTAAAATACTCAGGAGGAATAAACCTAAGAATTCTAATTTGAAGCCAGCAAGGGCATAAAAATTGCCATGAAACTCTATAACTCCAAGTAACCCCTCAAAAATGTTAGTGGAGTGTCAAGAGTTTGACTTTGTGGTTGAGTGCTTGCCTAGCATGCATGAAGACCTATGCATGTAAGTGGAGCTGGGACTCAAACTGGTATTTTTCTAGCCTTGAGCAAGACAGCTAAGTTTATGCCATACAAAATGAATCCAGAGCTGGGGAAAAGTCAACCATGGAGCCAGTGAGAAATGAGAAAAAAGATTTAATAGATAACTTGTGAGTAGGATGTCTGCGAACTTAAGCAATGATGACACAGCATAAGCAATAATTCTCTACTCTTTCTAATTTACAGGGCCCTGTGTTCCCAAACCTGTATTAATTGACAAGCTAGAGCACTGTGCAGAACTCTGGATAGGAAATTCCTCTGACAAGAATATCACAGGTGAGTGAATGCATCTTCATATTGATGTTGGAGCCTGAGCCCCATTGGTAAGTTCATGTTGTGATGTACTGAGCAATAATATTCTTAGTTACCCTAAATCCTGTGTGGAACCTATGGAATTCTTTGTGAATGAATCAAGAATCATTTTCTTTTCCCAATCCTATGCTTGTTCTCAGGGCCTGAGCATGGTCCTTGGGTTTTCTCAAGACTGGATCTCTATGTCTTGAGTCATAGCACCACTTCTGGCTTTTTCTTTGTATGTACTACCAAGGAACTGAACCAGGTCTTTGTGCATGCTAGCCCAAACCCCCGGCACCAAGAATCATAGGGTGATATAATGAATTCTATGTGGCAGTAGAGTTAAAGTTAGATTTCTCTGTAGAAATCACTGTGAAACAAAATAAAATGAGAAAGCCATGAGCCCGTGGCTCATGCCTGTAATCCTAGCTACTTAGGAGGCTGAGATCTGAGGATCAAGGTTCAAAGACTGACCTATCACAAAAACAACTTAGACTCTTCTCTCCAATGAACTAATAGAAAATGAGAAGTGGGGTTGAGTCTAAAGATATAGGGCAGTAGCCTTGAGCTGAAGAGCTCAGGAAGAACAGCCAGGTCTAGAATTCTAGTCCCATGACTGCAAAACAAGAAAGAAAGAAAGAAAGAAAGAAGGAAATAAAGAATGAAAGAAAGAAAGAAAGAAGGAAAGAAAGAAAGAAAGAAAGAAGAGGGAAGAAAGAGGGAAGGAAGGAAAGGAAGAAAGAAAGAAAGAAGGAAAGAAAGAAAGAAAGAAAGAAAGAAAGAAAGAAAGAAAGACTGATAATTCATTTCTTTAAAACTAAGACTATAAATGATTGAGCAAACAAGGAATAAGTCAGGGCATTATTCTCTGATAAGTATAATATCTTTTTGCTGGTAGGAAGAGACTGGTATTCAGAACTAGACCTTTCCACTAGAAATTGAGCCTAGTGGTAGAGTGCTTGCCTAGCATGCACAAAGACACAGGTTTGATTCCTTATTACCACATACATAGAAAAAGCCAGAAGTAAAGACTTCATTGGTAGGGTTCTAGTCTTGAGAAAACACAAGGACAGTAGTTAGGTCCTACGTTCAAACCCAGGAATGGAAGGAAAAAAAACCAACAAAGTTTCAATCAACATAAGAAAATTAACTAGACAATGAGCAAATATCCTGAGATATGTGATGCGTACATCAAGTGTGAAAATTAATTTCTGAGAAGTCAGACCTGACGCTCCAACCTCGATCTTCAAGAGAAGACAAACCTTATGAATATGAGGAACGTAATAAAATTTCTGCCCAGAATTCAGCTCTCAGCACACATCACAGATCTCACACAGAAGAGAAATCTTATGAATGGGATAAATGTGGGAAGACTTTTAGACTGAAATCCTACCTCACTTTGCACCAGAGAAGACACACAGAAGAGAAACCTTATGAATGTAACAAATGTGAAAAGTCTTTCGCCCAGAAGATACACCTTCGAGTTCATCAAATAACACACACAGGCGAGAAATCTTATAAGTGTAATGAATGTGGAAAGTCTTTCCAAGGGAAGGGAAAACTTCGTGTTCATCAGAGAATACACACAGGAGTGAAACCTTATGAATGTAACCAATGTGTAAAGTCTTTCAGACAGAAATCTTCCCTCAAATTGCATCAAAGAACACACACAGGAGAGAAACTTTATGTGTGCAACAAATGTGGAAAGACCTTCAAGTGGAAGTCATATCTTGATGGGCATAATAGAACACACACAAAGAGAAAACTTATGCATGTAGTGAATGCGGAAAGTCTTTCAAATGGAAGGTAAAACTCCATGTTCATCAGAGAATATACTCAGGAGAAACACCTTAGGAGTGTAACATATGTGAAAATTCCTTCACACAGAAGCCAAACCTCAACATGCATAAGACAATTCAAACAGGAGAAAAACCTTATGAATGTAACCGATGTGGAATGTCTTTCAAATGGAAGTCTTCCCTCAAATTGCATCAGAGAACACACACAGGAGAGAAACTGTACGAGTGCATCAAATGTGGTAAGACCTTCAGATGGAAGTCACATTACAGGGGGCATAACAGAATTCACACATATTAGAAACCTTAGGAATATAACCAAAGTTGAAAGTCTTTCGTACAGTATTCACCCTTCAAGAAGCGTAAGAGAGTTCACACATATGAGAAGCCTTAGCAATGTAATAAATAGGAAAGACTTTTTAGTCTGTGGAAGAAAACTCAGCTTGTGTCACAGAACCAACACAAGATAAAACCCTTAATGAATGTAGCAAATGTTCAGTCTTTTCCCCAGAAGGCACAAGTCAAGATTTATCACTAAACACCCACAGGATAGAATCCTATGAATAAAATGAAAGGGAAATTTTTTTGAAGAACTCATAGTTGTGTTTGCATGATACCACACAGACACAGGATAAAAATCGTATGAATATAAGAATATGAAAAAATCCATCATGAACGCATGACTAAGTATAAAATGCACCTAGGAGAGAAAAACCTTATGAATATTACAAATGTGGAAAGTGTTTGACCTGGAAGGCATACTTCTGTGTTCATCACAAACCTGATTCCCATAGAAGAAAAGAAAACTAATGAATAGAACAAATGTGCAATGACTTTTAATCAGAAGTCAGTCTTCAGTACATTTCAGAACATACACAATAGAGAAATTCTGAGTAATGAAAAACATTTAGCTATATATAGAATATATGGGAGCATTAGGGTAAGTCTTCTAAACAAAGTCAACCTTCAGCAAGCATTAAGTGCACTCACAGAAGAAATAATAACATGTAGGAAAACCTTTGTCAGAAACCTCTAAAAGCTGACTGTGTGGCTTAGTGGTAGAGTGCTAACCTATCAAGGATGAAGGCCTGGGTTAGCTTTCTCAATAATACGTGAAAAGAGAAAGCCAGAAGCAGCACGGTGGTTCAAATGTTAGAGTGCTAACCTTGAGCAAAAGTAGCTCAGGCCCTGAGTTCAAGACTAAGGATTGGAGAGAGAGAGAGAGAGAGAGAGAGAGAGAGAGAGAGAGAGAGAGAGAGAGAGAGAGAGAGAGAGAGAGAGAGAGAAAAGAGAGCGAAAGAGAAAAGAGAGCGAAAGAGAGAGAAACAGGAACTTCTAAATTTTACAGAATAGAGAAGGAGAGAGAGAAGGAGACAGAAACTAATTTCTAAACTTTACAGTCTTTCTATTTCCTTACAAATTCGTCTATGTCATTCTTTCTGACAGAAGCACAGAATTCCATTGTGTAAAAATACCATATTTGATGTACTCATCAACTGACGGGCATCTGGGTTGGTTCCATACCTTTGCTATAGTAAATAGTGCTGTGATAAATGGTATAGTTCTAGTGAATTTAGTATGTCCTATCTGGACGATTGGCAAGTAGTGAAATTGCTGGTCACAGGGGAGCTCTATGTTTAGTCTTTTTGGGATACTGCCATAGTGCTTTCCATAGTGGTTGAATGAGTTTGCAATCCCACCAGCAGTGTAGTAGTGATCCCTCCTGGCCACATCCCCTCCAGCATACGTTATTAGATTTCTGGATCTTGGCCACTCTAACTGGAGTGAGGAGGAAAACGGAAAGAGGAACTGAAACTTTCTCTCCTTACAGATGACATGATTCTGTATTTAAAGAACCCTATAGACTCTACTCCGAAGCTGCTTGAGCTGATATAAAACTTTGGTAAGGTAGCAGGGTATAAAATTAACCCTCATTGTCAACTGCCTTCCTATATGCCAACAAATGAGAGGAATGAGGCAAGAATCAGGATAGCAACTCATTTTGCTATCAAAGAAAATAAAATACCTAGGAATTAACTTACAATGTAAAGTACATTTTTGATGGAACTATAAACCCTGGAGAAGGAAATTAACGCAGAACTGAGGAAATGCAAAAACCTATGCTCCTGCTTTGGAAGAAGTAATATTGTAAAAATGGCAATCTTGATAAGGACTATCTACAAATTCAGTGCAATATTCATCAATATCCCAATGTCATTCTTTAAAGAAACAGAAGAGGAAATCCAAAATTTCAGTTGGAATAATAAAAGACCCCTTATAGTCTGTCTTCTTGAATGATACATAATGTTTAATCTCACCTTCTCCAACAAAATTTCACCTTTCTCATTGAGACATAGGTGGCCCTGTTTACTAGCAGCAAAGGCTGAAACGCGCAGTTTCAGGTGTCACCACTGCCTCTGTTACTGGGTAGATCCAACTCTGACATCGATTCTGAGGTCTGCTCTGGGAGTCTTGGTCACAAGTTGTCTGTGGCATCTGCTGCCAGCCTGTGCCTATTTGCTTCCTTTCTCCTCCAGCAGCCTACAACTGGGAATGAATTTCAGGCGCTGATGCTCTTCTCCATATGCAGGGCAGGATGAGCCCAACCCTCCCTCAACTTCTTCTTCCAATTTTTGAGAAAAAATGTGCTGGCAGAAGTCCTCAGGTGTGGGGCAAGGATGATCCACACTTTTAATCCAGGCTGGTCAGGAGGCTGAGATCTGAGTATGGAAGTTCCAAGTCACCTAGAACAGGAAAGTCTGATAGATTCTTACTACCAAAAATAAAAACAGCTGGGAATGGAATTTGGGCTCAAGTGGTAAAGGGCTAGTCTTGAGTACAAATGCTTAGTGCCCAGGCCCTGAGTTCAGGCTCCAGCACTGCCAACAACCTCACTTTAGTGAGATTTTAGCTTTATCCATGTAGGCACATCTCACTGAAATCTTTGCTGGTAGAGATAGTCTTCATAATTTTGTCTCAAGGTAAAGGTCCTCCTGGGGTAGTATACAAAAGCTGTCATGGAGAGAGGAGTCCCACTTGCTCCAGTTTTGAAGATGGCATAGGTCAAGCCAGCATGGAGTTGGCACATCAGCCTTTTTTCCTAGCACCACCTACCAGTGAATGTCAAATGACATTTATTGTTGTGGGATTGTGTGATTGAAGTGCCCCATTAAGGAGAGTGTTAGCACATCCAAACATGGATACCATAGATGAAAACTTTAAAACCCTAAAAAAGGAAATTAAAGCAGAACTAAGAAAATGGAAAAAGCTCCCATGCTCCTGGATTGGAAGAATCAACATAGTGAAAATGACAATCTTGCCAAGGGCTATCTACAAATTCAATGCAATACCCATCAACATCCCAATGTCATTCTTTAAAGAAATAGAAGAGGCAATTCAAAATTTCATATGGCCTGTTAGCTATGGAACAAATCTCTCCTTAGCTACCACAGTCAGTGGCTGCTCTCCATCTAGGGTTAGGGCACCTGCTCAGCCATCAGGACACCCCATGCCAGGACAGAGGCCTACAATTCAGATGGCAGCACAGGGGTGAAGAGGATCTCACCGTAGCCCTAGTTACATGGCTGTCCTTGCATGCAGGACAGGATGAGCTGGGGGAAGATGTTCTCTGTGTTTTTCCACAGTCTATCCTGGCCTCTTCTTGTGTCTGATTAGACCAAGAGAGTACCAGGTTCCCTCTCATAGTCCTGGTTCTTTTTCTTTTACAGTCATGAGGCTTGAACACAGGTCCTGGGTACTGTCCCTGAGCTGTTTTGCTCAAGGTTGATGCTCTACCATTTGAACCATAGTGCCATTTCCAGCTTTTCCTTTTCATGTGGATCTCTGATATCTCCAGTGCTGTGCCTGTAGGGAGGCACTCACCCCACAGACAGAGCCACCTCTGCCGTGACTGTGACTGCCCACAACCCTCACACTCACTCCTTGCACACCCTTCGACTCCAGTTTTAGCTCCTCTTGGACTGGGTGTCCAGCCTACCCCTTCCTACACTCACAAAGGGTCTACAATTGTCTTCCCAGGGTCCTTTCTTCTGCCAGCCAGAGTACAGACTGTGCACATCTTGACGATCACAGAGCTCAAAGCCAAAGGCTGAGATGCAGAAGGGGGTGACCCAGTAGCTGCACAGGGGCCCATGGATCATCCTGTGCATCCCCCAGCCTGTGACTTCCCCCACCCCCTTGGCAGGGAAGCTCCATGCCCACATCCTGATCCCTGGTTCCCTCCAATTCCATTCTCCCTTGGATTTTGCAGGCTGTCTACCATCAGGATCTAAAATTCTATTCATCACTTTATGTCCTTATCACTGATTTGCTACTTTGGCAGGATCTCCCCGTGCCTGGAGAGTGGGCATGTCATGTACTCTCTGTGGAGAAGCTGCCCCAGGAGAAGAAATATGCACTTCATGTGAGTGTTGGACAGGGCAGGAGGGCTCCCTAGGATCAGAAGCCACAGGAGGGGTGCAGATGGGGGAATGCTAGGGGCCCCAGCGGACAGTGGGAGTTAGGGCACAGTTGGTTCCTTCTGCAGGGTTGACACCGCTTCACAAACCCAACAGAATGAGGTTCACATTACAGATGTCAGAGACAGTGCAGATTGCCAATGGGCGCAGGGGTCACTGTCACCCCCAGATGCTGGCTGCATGCTGGGATGCACGCAGAGATGGTTTCAAGATCAGATAATGAGGATGTTGCAGGGTGTAACCATTCTTTTCACATGGCTCTCTACCTCACTTGAGCTTCATTCCTATCTTTGGCTTTTTCTTGGCAGTTAACTGGAAATGAGAGTTTCATGGACTTTCCTTTCTGGACTGGCTTCAAACAGAAGCTATGCACAGTTTTCAAACCATACCCTACTGAAGAAGGGAAGCTTGATCTGGTGCTTAACTGGGTTGCACTTTGGCTCCGTTTGCTATGCCTCACGGGAGGGGGCTCATCATTTGTAGACTAAGATCTCATGACCTTCAAAGCCAAATGCTACCTGAAAGTTCAGGGTCCCAGCCTATGTGTTGGGCCTGGGTGAATACATTCTCTGTTATGCTGGGTCATCAACCCTTGTTTTAAGCTGGAAGTAGGCAGTGCCACATTTGATAAGAACATCTGCCAGAGATTGTCACCTCATGAAAGCAGATTCTAAATTTGTATTCCATTTCCTGTGGTGGAGAAATCCCCTCCAACTTAGACAGGCTCACATCCACCTGCAGGTCACACTCCTAATGCACCCTTGAGTGTCCTCATGGTATTGGGATCTAAGTTTGTAGGGAATGCTGGTTGAGGCCATGAATTAGCTGGACAAGTGATGACAAACGTGTTGTGGATTAATATGAGAACAATTTAAGAAGCCCTGGAGGAGCATCAACCTGACCCTCTGTGGTGCTATAAATCTGATAGGATGTTCCAGACTGAGAAACAATCACATGGCTTTGTATTTGGCATCCAGACAAGTGAGTGCATGTCTTAGCTGTCAGCCAATACAGAGGAGGACATGAATAAGTGGGTGGAAAGCATCTGTCAGACCCCTGTCTGGGGGCAGGTGGAGAGAACATAGGAAGGTAGATACCATGGCTGTGGTGGGGCCAAAAAAAGGGTAAAAGGGGCAAAGGAACAAGGTACTGGTAGCTCAAGATTGTCATCCTAGCTACTCAGGAGTTTGAGATCTGAGGATCACAATTGAAAACCAGCCCAGGACAGAAACTCCATGAGACTCTTATCTGCAATAAACTACTGAATGCAAGAAGCTCAAGCTCAGTGACAGCATCCAGGCCTAGCGTTCAAAACCCAGGACTGGCAGAAAAAAGTATCAAAGGACAAGAAGCTGGCCAAAAGTTAGAGGGACTCTAATTTGACAAACAATACAATGGTAAGTTGCACTCAGAAGACTTGCACGAATCTAGAAACGCCTGAGACCTATCTATGTATGTTTCCTGTTTGTCTAAATACATGTGTTTATGTATTTATATATTAGTATAGAGAGACAGATCAATACATATGACTATACATATATACATAGCCAGACACTTATGGGTGGGTGGTATACTGTGTGAGAGTTTTGTTTGTGTTTTGTGGATGGCTATCTCTGTTTAAGAAAGATAGAAAATATGTAAATATCTTTACAAAAAACTTGATAAAATATAGAGAGACATAAGCTCTTGAGGGAATCTGAAATGACAAGATTATTGACAGGCACGTTTATCCTTATGGATTCCTCAGCAAGTTTTAATTTTGTTCATTATTTTCTTTCTTTTTTTGAACCAGTGCTAAGGATTTCTCTCAGGGACCAGGTGCTGTCAATTACTAATTTTCTCATGGCTGGTACAAGAGGAACTGAGCCACAGTTCCACTTTTGCCTTATTTATTTGTGCTTAACTGAAGATAAAGATTTCTATCAGTGACTTTCTCTCAGGGGCTGGATTCTAACGAGGATCCCCAGACCTCAGCCTTCTCTATAGCTACAATTAACAATATGAGAACCCAGAACTGGGTTCCAATGCACAGGGCAAGAAATTGAGTGAATCTCTCAACTCCAATTAGCTATAATAAGCTAGAAGTGAAAGACCAATACCTTTGAGGAAAAGATGCTGAGGGTTATCACACAGGCCCTATGAGTAAGCCCTAAGCGCTGTACACATGTGTGCATGCACACATTGGCAGATACACACACACATGCACACACACAATATCTCAGGCAATATTGTATTTTGAATTAATATCCAAAGATTGGACAACAGGATAGCAAGTAATAAAATCTGTTTTTCTTGTCTACATTGAGGGAAAGGGATAAGTCACAAGATGCAGAAGCGCAGAATTGAGAGGAAAATGCTGTGAGTGAATACCTTGTAAAAAGCACATTTCTTTTCTTTTCTTTTCTTTTGTTTTTTGAGCCATTCCTGGGGCTTGAACTCAGGGCCTGAGCACTGCTCTTGGCTTTTCCCAAGTCTAGCCCTCTGCCACTTGAGCCACATTGCCATATGGATTTTTATATCTGTGTGATATTAAAGACTCAAACCTAGATCTTCATGGATGCTAGGCAAGCACTCTACCACTGGGCCAAACTCTAAACCGTGATAAAGTATTTATAAATAGTCATCATCATATCAAAACATCCTTTCTCCTACAAAGAATGAACACTTATCTATGTCTGTAAGACTTTTTTTATGTCACCAATGCTTCTGTGATTTTCCCACTTGCATTTTTACAGATGACAGCACAGATATTCATCAGGAAAAAAAATAGATTAGGATACAGAAACCTAACAACGTCCTAGTAGATTGAAGTGAAAAATATGTGCAAGATGGCCTGGGTGTTTCATCTATTTGTAGAGTGCTTGGCTACCACACAAAAAGACTCAGGTTTGATTCTGCAGTACCATATACATAGAAAACGCTGGAAGTGGTGATGTGGCTTGGTGTGACACCTATAGCCTAAAGAAAGCCTAAGAACAATGGTCAGGCTCTGAGGTCAAGTCCCAGAACTAGCAAAAAAATGTGCAAGAGGCAAAAAGCAAGCTGAGAAGGCACTGTGAAGCAAAATGTCTTGTGAAGGGTAAGGGGAATAGTGACAGTTAAGCTTAGATCTTACCTAAGAAAGGCTCCTTGAGCCTGAGACCAGGCTAGCACTTACTCCTAGTTAATGACTTTGGATTTGAACAAAAACGTGTGCTGTTTACTACATACATATGTGAGGTGGGAAGGGAGATTCAGCCTCCAGTATGCCTTTGGGGAGGTCTTCTGTGAGCAAGGAGCTTTGGTCATTGGGCCTTGAAAGGTGACCCTTCCTCCCTCACAATGGAACAGAATATGGAACCCTGGTAACCAAGCCACTGCATGTGAAAACCAGCTCAAGCCAGCTGCCTTGGCCTGTGGCTCAGGAACCAGAAAGATGTTGCTGTGCTGTTGCCAAAGGTCAGGAGGCTCGCATCTCAGGCATGAGAGATATGGATGTCTCACTTGAAGAAGTAGATGCTGGATCAGTGCCAAGCCAAAATTCCAGTATATCAGGAATTTCTCTAGGAAGAAAGCCAGGAAACTCCAGGGCAACTCAGATGAGGTATATTGAGAGGAAACCTATTTGAACCCATCATCCTGCCCACACACTACAACCTTCTTGGGTGTTTTCAAGTGACTATACTGAGATTAGAGTGTGTCATTTCCAATTCACTCTATTCCAATTCCTCAGTGTGAAGTGTGGTCCCATTGCTACGTTTGAAATATCCACTGTTTTGCCAACATAGTGTGATGGTAAGTCAGCACAGACTCTGAATGAGCCTTGTAACCCATGGATCCTGGAGGAAGGCCTGTTGGAGATGCTGCTGACAAAGCTGATCCCTGCCTACCAGAAAGGTGATCTCTTTTATGTGGGAAACTTCCTGCACAATTTCAAATAGTGGAGGACAATGTAGTAGTTGCTGGAAATTCTCTTGAAAAAGTGAGTGTTCCTCCTCCAAACCCAGGTTTGCTCACCCCTCCTGGCCAAGTCTTGGAATACTTGGCTCCTCTCTGAGCCTGTTTGGTTCACTGGGGTGTTCACAGGGGAGCTAAGCATGATACAAGTGCCCAAACTACTTTATTATGACTGGGACACCATGCCATTTCATTTCCCTCACAAGCTACTGGAGTCTCAACAGTGTGCTTACTGAGAAGTTGGATTTCAGGCATGAGTAAGTGGCTCCCAAATGCAGCCCTCACCTAGGTGACATCCTAGGAAATCCCATTTCCCAGTAAGAAATGAGGTGTCAGTACTATTGGCGGAGGCCTGTGAAATACTGGAGTCAGAGGAAAAGCTGGGGGCTGAATCACTTTTGAGCCATCAGGGAGGGATTGTGATAGCTTTGCCTGTTAGAACCTGAAAGCATTTACATTTTGGTGTGTGGTCCAGTGCTGCCACTTGAACCTGAACCCAGGTCTAAATGCCATCCCTTTGGTGTTCAAAAATTAGCACTGTACCATTTGAGTCATAGGTCAAGTTCTGGCTTTTTGCTGCCTAATTGAAGACAAGTGCCTTTAGACTTTCACTGACTTGACTGGCTTTCCACTGTGATCTTCAGAGCTCAGCCTGCTGGGTGGCTAAGATTAGAGGAATGAGCATTTAGTTCTTTATTTAGAGCATTCACTTATTGATTTATTTAGAGCATTTAGTTAGTTAATTTAAGGTGCATTTACTTTGGACAGATGCATAGAGGCTTCTCTCAGAAGCTTCTGGAAGTGGGGTGTAAAAGTCATCCTGTTCTCGAGTGTCTCTTACCCCCCTCCCAGCACGTAAGTGCACATCTCTGCAGGACAGCCACAGCATTAGAGTCCTGCAAGAAAGGGGCTTTGGTAGAAGGCTCAGGATGGAGAGAGACAGCTCTCACTTTCCTTGTACTGAATGTGCCAACAGCATCATGTGCTCCATCTATACGATGTGAATGGACTTCTACCCCAGTGATTTCTACGAGTTCAAGAACTGCCACACCCTGACACAACTCAAGCTCTATATGAGGCTCCACATGCCGGCTTTGGACCTGCTCTTCGAAACACATACTTTTTGACCAGCTGGAGGAATGTGCGACCAGTAAGACCAAGAAAAAGTAGAAGTCCTGGTGTGGGTGCCTCAGAGCCTGTGAGTAGGAAGCCCATGTGGTCTAGATATTGGTTGGCCCTTACTTCTACAGAGCTTGGCAAAATGCCCTTTATGGGTGGTGTCAGCCCGGTAATGTCTGTCCTCTGAAAGGACTCGGGAATAAGCACTCATTAGAAAGACCCTACACCTCCTCAGTGTTCAGTCCAAACTCCAGTTCTACAGGTTCCTCCATTAGATCCTCATGGAAGTTGAGTGACACTTCAACTTGCAGAGTCCCTCTGTACCTATTTCCATTCTTAGGTTTGGGTCATCGTGGAAGAGCTTATCCTGAACTCCGGATGAAAAACCCACCAATGGAGCTGGTGACTGATGGAGACAGTGAATCATCACTGCACTCCAGAAAGCATGGGCCTTCTGTAGAAATTACCAAACAGGTTTAGAGTCCTGTGGATATACCTTTTGCTCTGAACCCCATGTGTGACACAGTTGAACCTGCAGATACTAATAAGGAAGAAAAAGAGCAGCCAGATTTCCTTCCATTTCCTTTCACACTCCACCCAGAGTCAGTCCATCTGAGTCAGAGTAACACTCCACTTATTGTGCAAGCTGAAGGGGCACACGCTGGGCTCATGGAAAATGTCCCCATGGGAAGCAGCAAGTGTACTCTCAATACTGGATTCATTGGAGGAAAGTGAATCCATCCTCACAGAATATCCAGACCCATCCATCTCACTAAAAGAGACTTAATCTCCATTCGACAAACCAGAATCCATCCCCCTCTTAACTCAGTAAGGACATTCTGTTTCTCATGAGGAAGGAGACCCTTCTGAGGACTCTGAAGTAGAATTACTGTCTGAAGGCAACTTGGAGGCCAGTCTGCATTTAGAGCTTCCCTGTCCCCTTCCTAAAAAGACATCTCTTTATCTTGCTCTCATGATTCTTGTCAAGTATTCATTGTATTTACTTTGCTAACTATTAAACTCTCATTGTTAATATTATGGTGGGCAGTTCTTCAGTCCTTATTATACTGTCTTTTATTTTCCACTTATAATGTGAGACCTCAGACACCTGGTCCTGGGTGGGCCAAAAACCAGACAGGTCTGGTCCCATAGAAGACAACCTTACTGGATATACAGGGAACTATGAAATGCATGGAATCACCAGGAATCCAGGCCAGGCCTCCATGGAAAGGCAAGTCAGCTACCAAAGCTTAAGGACAGAGCAAATGCCTGGAAATGTGTTTTGTCAATCGGGAGAAGTGCCAGAGTAACTGTAATATTATGTGGGACTCTGTTCTGTGAGTTCAAGTCTGTTTATATATCCATTGTGCTTTGTACAAATATTTAAGAAAATTAAAACTCCACAATAGCATCAAAAATCTACTTTGGCTTTGAATGTGGCCTAGTTGTAGAGTGCTCGCCTAGTATACAAGAAGACCTTGATTCAATTCCTCGGCACTGCATACACAGAAAAAGCAGATGGGGCACTGTGGCTCAGGTGTCAGAATGCCACCCTTGAACCAATGTGGCCAAGGACAGTTCCTGGTCCCTCAGTTCAAGCCCCAGGACTAGCCAAACAAGAAATCATACCATTTTCCACACATTTGGAAATAAATCTGTTTTATCTAACCCTACTTCTTTTTTGCCAGTCCAGGGTGTGTGCCACCAAGCCAAACTACTGGCCCCCAACCTTACTATTTTGAATCATTTAATTTTTTTACATAATCATATTTCATGCTGTCTGTATTAATACCATAAACAGTATGCTTAGTGTAATAATGTTAAAGGTAAAACATAAGAAATTAATAACTATAATTCCTTTTTTATTAGTTTTATAGCATTACTACAATTTTATGAGAAACAATACCTAGAATGTTTATTTTAGAGTTCAAGCAGTCCATTTTGATAAATATATCAACCTACATCATTTATTTGAACACATTTTAAACCATTTTTTTCCAGGAATGAAAATACATATATATTTGTTGTAAATGAAATTTATGACTTGGGGGGAGGGGAAAGAGAAAAGGGGAAGGGGGTAACAGTGTTTACAAGAAATGTACTCATTACATATGTAACAGCAATCTCTTTGTATATCAACTTGACAACAAATTTTTTGAAAAGTACAATAAGTTTTAATGTCTACTTTGGGCAGAATTTTTTTTGGCAGTACTGTGCTTAGATTCAGGACCTGAGAACGATCCTTGCTTTGTTTTTGTTCATTCTTAAGGCGCAAGGTCTATCACATGTGCCACAGCACCACTTTTATCTTTTTTTATTTTTGATGTGCTGAGGAATTGAACTTGGGTCTTCATTCATGCTCGGCAAGAACTCTTCCACTAGGCTTAACTTATGGCCCCAGTGGGAAGGAAGTTTTCCATAAAATATGTAGGAAATATGTCCACTAAGGAAAAGCCATCAAAAATAGAAGAAAATTTATATACTTAGATAACGACATGTCAGTATTATGGCAGATCTCTGTAATTCTAGCTTCAAGAGTGGCCTATTTGGACCGGGAGTTGGCTGGCGAAGTAAAGTGCTACCCTTGAGCAAGCCCTAGGACAGTGCTCTGGCCATGAGTTGAAGCCATAGGACATGCAAAAAATAATAATTTAATGCCCGTGACTGGTGGCTCACCCTGGTAATCCTAGCTACCCTGGAGGATCGAGGTTCAAAGACGGCCCAGGCATAAAAATCTGTGAGAATCTTATTTCCAAATAATCCAGAAAATTCAAAATGACAATGTGCCTCAAGTGGTAGAGCTCTTGCCTTGACCTGAAGAGCTTAAGGTAAACATCCAGGCCCAGAGTTCAAGCCCCATGATTGAAAAATGGAAAAAGAAAGCCCTTATCTAAGGCTGGAGTGCACACTAGTGGTAGTTTGCTTGCCTAGTATGCAGAAAGCCCTGTGTTCAATTACTCTGTACCACTTACACCAAAAAAAAAGCTGGAAATGATCTCAGGAGTTTGGGTTCTGAGTATCACAGTTCAAAGCCAGGCCAGACACTAAATTCCATGAAACTGTTACATCCACTTAAGCACCAGAAAACCAGAAGTGACACTGTGGCTCAAGGTGTTTAAGGTTGTAGCCTTGAGCTGAAGAGCCCAGGGACACTGCCCAGGTGCACAAACAAAGTCTTACAACCAAAAGAGAGAGAGAGAGAGAGAGAGAGAGAGAGAGAGAGAGAGAGAGAGAGAGAGAGAGAGAGAGAGAGACACAGAGACAGAGACAGAGAGAGAGAGACAGAGAGAGAGACAGAGAGAGACAGAGACAGAGACAGAGAGACAGAGAGAGAGACAGAGAGAGAGAGAGACAGAGAGAGAGACAGAGAGAGAGAGAGAGAGAGAGAGAGACAGGCAGACAGAGACAGACAGAGACAGAGAGACAGAGACAGAGACATCAAACAGTCAGGCACTGCTGGCTGAAGCGTGTAATTCTAGCTACTATGGAGGCTGAGATTGGAGGATCTTGGTTCAAAGCCCAAAGCCAGCCTGGACACATATGTTTGTGAGACTTACATCACCAATTAACTACCAGAAACCAAAAATGGAGCTGTAGAGACAGAGCGCTAGCCTTGAGCTGAAGTGCTCAGGGAGAGTTTCCAGGCCCAAAGTGCAAGCACCATGACGAATCAATAATAAAAAAAGAAGATAGCTAATAGTAATGATGAATAATTTTGTGCTGGGAGTTTGGCCTAGTGGTAGAGTGCTTGCCTAGCATGCACAAAGACCTGGGTTCAATTCCTCAATACCACACACATAGAAAAATGCTGGAAGTGGTGCTGAGGATGAAGTGGTAGAGCCCTAGCCTTGAGAAAATATAAGGACAATGCTCAGTCCCTGAGTTCAAGCCCAGGACTGGCCAAATCAAAAGTAGTAGAGCACTGGCATTAAACTGAAGATCTGAGGAACAGCCCAGGCACAGAGTTCAAGCACTGTAAACAACAACAACAAAATCTATGAAATGGCAGTGGTGGTTTTAAGCTAAGCAAAAATAGAGTAGAAACTGGTAAAATACATATTTGTGTGTAAGCAAAATAGCCAGACTTATGCATTAGAACAGGATAGCAACTTGAAAAAACTTTGTTTTCCATCTCACTAGGTCCTGTCTCTTAATTTATTCAAGTAAGTAAAATGCTGGGTTTTATAATCGTTGCTCTGAATATTAGAAAATCATAATATCTCTCATTAACCAACAAAGACCAGGAACTGGGGCTTCGTTCAAATGGCAGAGTATCAGGCAAGAGAAGAAAAAATTGAAGTAAGAACTTGAAGTTCTTGATCCAGAACCTGCATAGTAACAGAGCAGCAGCCTGGTGATGGTACCTCACACCTATAATCTTAGCTACTCAGGAGGCTAAGATCTGAGAATCAAAGTTTAAAGCCAGCCAAAGTACCCAGTTAACTGCCAGAAAAACCAGAAGTGGCACTGTGGCTCACAGACTAAAGCACTAGCCTTGAGCTGAAGAGCTCAGGGACAGTGCCCAGGCCCAGAGTTCAAGCCCCACAATTGACAAAAATCAAACAAGCAAACAAAACTCACAAAGAAGCCTGCAGACCACAGTGGTTCTGCTGACTCTCTTCTCTATGGGGATCAGGAAACATTTCACTTTTTCTGTCTCTTACCATCTCAACATTCATACTAAAATAAGACTGTGTTGAAAGTTTCAATTTATAAAAATGTTTTTCATGAAGCACCCTGAAATATTCATCGCTTATATCTCAATTGAAGATAGTTGATTTGGGGCTGCATTGGCAGAGTGCTAGCCTTGAGCAGAAAGGTCAGGGATAGAGCTGAAGCACTCAGTTGAAGACCCAGTGCCAACACACAAAAGAAATTATGCACTTTATACATATTTTCTAATTTCTTAATGAATTTTTCAGTCTGTATAAATATAGGGTACATTCCTTGTTACTTAAGTAAGATTGCTCTTTTTTTTCTTTTTGCCAGTCCTAGGGCTTGGACTCAGGGACTAGACATTTTCGTTGGACTCGCTTGCCAAGGTGAGTGCTCTGCCTCTTGAGACACAGTGCCACTTCAAGCTTTTTTCTGAGTATGCGGTACCGGTGAATAGAACCTAGGTCTTCATGCATTCTAGGTGAAAACTCTACCATTAGGCTACATTCCCAGGCAGTGAGATACCTCTTACAGTCCTTGTATGTTCACAGAGTTTGATCTCACACACTGTAGGGCCCTGGTTGGCTTTGACCTGTGATCCTAAGCCCTGAGCCTCCTAAGTAGCTGAAATTCAGTTGTGAGCCAGCATGATGGCTTCCATTCTTTTTTCTACAAAAATATATGTAGTTATCTAAAATATATT
Organism: Megascapheus bottae; assembly: GCF_031878675.1. Classification (NCBI taxonomy): domain Eukaryota; kingdom Metazoa; phylum Chordata; class Mammalia; order Rodentia; family Geomyidae; genus Megascapheus; species Megascapheus bottae. The sequence goes on from NW_028327503.1 coordinate 44,558, forward strand.
TATAGCTGAAAAAAATGAATCTCTCCCAAACAAATCTTCAAAGAAACAACCATCCTATTAAAAGGTGGACTAAAGACTTAAAAGAGTATTCTCTGAAGAAAAAATTAAAATGGGCTTTAGACACATGAAGAAATGCTCCATATCTCTAGCAATAAGGGAAATGCAAATCAAAACAACTTTTAGATTCCACCTGACTCCAGTCAGAATGGCCATTATCAAAAAATCTAATAAGAGATACTGGTGGGGATGTGACCAGGGGGGATCACACCTACACTGTTGGTGTGAGTGTAAACTCGTTCAACCACTAGGGAAAGCAGTGTGGTGGTTCCTCAAAAGACTGAACATAGAGCTCCCCTATGATCCAGCAAATCCACTACTTGGCACCTACCCAATTGTCCAGAAAAAAGGACATACTAAAGCCACTAGCACAATGATGCTCATTGCAGCACTATTTACCATAGCAAAGATATGAAACCAACCCAGATGCCACTCAGTAGATGACTGAGTCAAGAAGATGTGGTACTTATACACAATGGAATGCTATGCTGCCATCAGAAGGAAAGATATCGCCCAATTTGTAAGGAAATGGAAAGACTTGGATAAATTCATATTAAGTGAAGCAAGCCAGACCCAAAGAAACATAAGCTCAATGGTTTCCCTCATTTGTAATAATTAGTTCACATCTAGGACTCTCCTAGCAGAGGATTACAATAACTCAAAAACCTAGGTATATAAGGTCATATAGGATGAGACTAAATGAAAGGATCTCTAGGATATGGGAACAAGAGCTATATCTTGTGTCATCGTTGCTCTTAATCTTGTGTGACTTTTGTCCTTAATCTACTATGTTATTTCTCATCTCTTATTTTGCCCTTTGGTTAATGTCAGATTGTTACTGTATCTGATTTTTTCCCTGGCATATTGTATATATGTTTATTTGTTTATGTCAAATAGGAAAGGGAAGGGGGGAAACAAGATGATTGGGAAGGGGAGGGGAGAGGGAACTGGGGACAAAAACATGTGGAGTGGAATAAATGTGTGAGAAGTAATGCAGTCCACTACCTGTAAATGTAATCGTAACCCCTCTATACATTACCCTGAAAATAAAAAAGAGACTATAAAAATATCTGTAGAAAATGAGGCTGGATGATGGAAACAACCAGATGCCCTAATACAAAAAATGTGATACACGCACACACACACACACACACACACACACACACACACACACACACACACACAATGGAATGATACATAGCCAACCGACAAGATAAAATAATGGCATTCTCGGGGAAGTGGATGAAAAGGAAAAAAATCATATTAAGTGAAGTAAGCCAATCTCAAAGGAACATAGGCCCAAGACTCTCCCTCTTTTTTCAAATTCAGTAGAAACCTTGGGATCTGCTACCAGAGATTTACAATAGAACAAAATCTAGAGACATCGTGACAAATAGTATGACACTAAATGTAAGGACCTCCAAGATAAAGAAACAAAACTCATATAATGAGTGATTGTTGTCCTTAATGAACTATGTGATCTCTTATCTCTTTTGCTATCCCTTGGTTATATCATATTGTTACAATATTTCACCTTGTTTTCTGATATATTTCATATGTGCCTAATTGGTTATTTGAAATTGGATAGGGAAGGGGGGAAATGAACATGAGTGGGGGTAGGGGAAGGGAAATGGGAACCATATCATTACATGGGGTACCAAAGTTTGAGAAGTAATGCACCTTCTATCTGGTGAATATAATGTAACCCTTCTAAAAATTACAATAAAAATAAATACATAAAAAGAAGATCTGCACAGAAAAAATAATAATGGCATTTTTGGGGTAGTGGATGAAATTAGAGTGAATCCTGTTGAGTGAGATAAGTCAAGACCAAGGAACAAAAGGTACATGGTATCCTTAATATATGGATATTAGTTTCAAACAGTAGTAGAGCGATGATTGAATAGGTGATACCCAAAGTTCTGGACATAATTTTGGAGATATAAACATAACTACATAGACATAAAAATCTAGGATAGACTATACACTCTATAGACATGTGTTTTATTATAGATTAATCTGTATCTATGACATACAAAGACTCAGCTTAATTTTTACTATATTCTAAAATTTATGTGCCAGTGATTGTATAGCGATTCCCTTCTTGAATACTTGTTGGTTAAACATGACATTTGAAATATGATGTAAAATTCAATGTTAATAAATTTTTTAAAAAAAAGAGACTAGAGGTAAATACCACTAATGTACTTGCTCTAAGTGGTACAGAAATTTTCTAAATGAATCAAGGAGTTTTATTACATCTTTATGCAATTATTTTAGTTCTGAGTGTTCTACACTCAATGATACTTCTGGAAAGATGATATAGCTGACTGTGTAGATGGTATGAAGACATACTGGCCTAAACGTAGAATAAAGCATTGGTAAGTGGCTGTTAGCTGTCCAGATTCTACTGGAATATGTGGAATGAATTTATTAAGCACAATGAAGGCTATTAGTCAGATCAGGATCAAGATTATGTGGTTCCATGAGATGAATGAGGAAAGATCAGAAAAATCTACTAAGATATCCAGATATACTTTTGAAACTAAGGTATCTGGACTCCTCTTTTTTTCTTTCTTGGTGGGAGGTTGAACTTTGGACCTGGGCAAGGTGTCTTAGTTCTTTTTCCTCAAGGCTAATGCTGTACCAGTTTTAGCCACAACTCCACTTAGTTTTTGGGTGGATAAGTGGAGAGAAGAATCTTACAGTTTGTTTTGTTTTCGTTTTTTTGCTTGCAAAGGCTTTGAATCACCTTCTCCCTGGCTAGTAGAATGACAATTATGACCCTCCAGCGCCTGGCTAGTGATTTTTTGAAAATTGGACTTTCTTCCAAATCACATAACTGGTTCCTAGCAAAGTTTTGAAGCCTGACTTAAATGTGAGAGATTTTTGTCACTTGGAGACACTCTGTGCTGAACGTTAGAAATCTACCAGCTGATTCACAGTGGCACTTCCAGTTTTTGTTTATGTGGTGCTGAGGAATGGAATCCAGGGTTTCATACATGCTAGGCAATCTATATTTTTAGCCCAAGGTTTTATGTTTTGTTTTTTCAGTGTTGTTGCTTCTAAGGTACTGTATGATGTTCTTTCATTTTATTTGCTTTTTACCTCTTTTCTTCTTTTTCCCTTTAGTTTTATTCTCTGTAGTCACTGTGTTGAATTCGGGTACACTGTGTCTTGTACATAGGTTTATGTGATTTGGGGAATGGAGAGGGTATAATAAAATGGTAAAAAAAAACAAAGGAAAAAGGGTGAACCAATTGAACAGTGATACTTGGAAGACACTAAACGGAAATGAACTGAACAATCTGGGTGGAGAGGGGGCTGAGGGTAGGAAAACAGAGAAAAATGAGGGAGGGGATAACAATTTTCTTAAGAAATGTATTCATTACTTATGAAACCGTATGCAAACTATATATTGACTTAATAAAAAAAATTAACTTAAAAATAATTTAGTCGGGTATGGTGGCTCACACTTGTAAATGTAGCTACTCAAGAGGCTGGGATCCAAGGATAGCAGTTCAAAGTCAGCCTGGGCACTGAAGTCCATGTGACTCTTATCTCCAATTAACCACCAGAAACCCAGGAGTGGCCCTATGGCTCAAGGGATAGGGCAGTAGTCTTGAGCTGAAAAGCTCAGTGACAAGACCCAGGTGCAGAATTGCAGTCCCATGACTTGAATGATGAATGATACTAGCCAGGCTCTGTGCGCTCACACTTGGAATCCTATCTACACAGAATCAGGTTTGAATCCAGCCCAAACAAATTGCATGATATTCTGATTTACAGTTCATTACCAAAAATCTGGAAGTGGAGCTGTGGATCAAGTGGTAGAACACTAGCCAGAAGCAAAAAAAACATTTAAGGACAGTTCCCAGTCCCTGGGTTCAAGTCCCAGGACTTGCATAAAACAAACAAAATGTGACGCTGAGTCCTCCATCATTTGGTGTTATAGTTCAATATTCTTGATATGCGTCTTAGAAATTAAGTCCCTAGCAAATACTCTCCCCTGAAATTCTGCTTCATAGCTGATTCATAGAATTTCAGCATCATTACTATCACCTTCCCGTTAGCATAGCAGTCTACTACTGAAAATTTGAAGAAAACTTTTGAGTAATCCTAATAAATCTGTGTATCATCTGCACACACATCAAATCAGCAGCAGCTATGTTCTACTATTATCTAAATGTATTTAATCCTTTCTTGAGTTAATGAGCCTTAAAGAGTAAAACATATGAAATAGTTATGAAACTAACAGTCACCATTCTTCTTCCTAATATTGTAATATATGTTTATAAATGCAAGGACTATTCTGAAGTGTGCAGAAGATAGCTTCTAATTATAATATTCTCATGAAGTATAGTTTTTAAGAAACATGTTGCTTGCTTTGGGAAAGCAAATGCAAGGAAAAATGATATAAGTAAGTTCCCTATTTATCAGAAGGAAAATACTATTGGGTTTAAATCAACTTTCATTCATTCCGTGCTGATGAAACAAATATTTGCAATTCCTGAGGCCAATCACTTCATTGTGATGCACAATCAGCCAGCTTAGATCAATCTTCCAAAAAGGAAATTAACAAAGGAGAAGCAATTAAGGTTTCCAAAATGAACCAGGTGGTGGTGGCAGCTCACACTTGTAATTCTATCTACTCAAGGCCTGAAATCCAAGGATCTGGATTAAGTCTGTCTGGGATGAAAATATTCCTGTCTGAAACATCATCTCTCTTATCACAGCCCAGCTGATACACTCTGCCCAACAGGTTCCAAACACCAAAGTCCATCTCCTATGTGAAATACTAGCAAACGTACTCACACATTATTTCCTCTTTGGGAGATAGTTGAAACATGTACCAGAAACATTTCCCTGGCTTCAGAGTGGAAGTGGAAATTTATACTCACTAGATGCCCATCTAGTAAATTACAGTAAATCATCTTTCCTCACACCTTGTTAGTTAAATTGAACAATGAGTGTTTGGATCAGAAGCTATGTGTATGAGCTTACAGGTTGTAAAATACTGTAATCCTAGCTACTCAAGATAAGGTGAGACCTGAGGATTCCAGTTCAAAATCAGCCATGCAATAAATTCCATAAGATTTTACCTCTAACCAGCAAAAAACAGAGCGTTGAATTGTCCTTAAAATGCCACAGGCCTAAGCTTTGCATAAAAGGGCTAAGGGGTAGCATTCAGGATCCCACTCTCTCCACTCCTTTTTAACATAGGACTAGAATTCCTAGACAGTGCAATAAGGCAAGAACATCGATGCAAAACTTCTCAACAAAATACTGGCCAACCGTCTACAACAACTCATCAAAAAATTATAAACTATGATCAAACTGGAGTCATCACAGGGAGGCAAAGCTGGTTCAACATACACAAATCAATTAATATAATTCAACACATCAACAGGAGCAAGACAAAAATCACATGATTGTCTCAATAGATGCGGAAAAGGCATTTGACAAGATCCAAAACCCCTTTGTGCTAAAGATGTGGAGAAACTAGGAATCCATGGAACATTTCTCAATGTAATAAAGGCTGTGTATGAGAAACCCACTGCTAGTATTATACTTAATGGTGAAAATCTAAAGCCATTCCCTCTAAAATCAGGAACGAGACAAGGATGCCCACTCCCTCCAGTCCTTTTTAACATAGTACTAGAATTCCTAGGCAGTGCAATAAGGCAAGAAGCAAGCATAAAGGGGATCCAAGTAGGGAAAGAGGAAATAAATCTATCCCTCTTTGCAGATGACATCATTCTGTATTTAAAGAATCCTATAGACTCTACTCCCATGCTCCTTGAGCTGATTCAAAGCTTTGGAAGGGTAGCAGGCCATAAAATCAACCCTCACAAATCAACTGCATTCCTTTACGCCAATAGTGAGAGGAACGAGTCAATAATCAGGAAAGAAACTCCTTTCTCAGTAGCCTCAAAGAAAATAAAGTACCTCGGAATTAGCTTAACTAAGAATGTAAAGGACCGTTTAGATGAAAACTTTAAAACCCTAAAAAAGGAAATTAAAGCAGAAATAAGGAAATGGAAATACCTCCCATGCTCCTGGATTGGAAGAATCAACATTGTGAAAATGAGAATCTTGCCAAGGGCTATCTACAAATTCAATGCAATACCCATCAACATCCCAATGTCATTCTTCAAAGAAATAGAAGAGGCAATCCAAAATTTCATATGGAATAATAAAAGACCCCGTAAGCAAAAACACTTCTTAGCAGAAAGAACAGCGCTGGAGGAATTTCAATTCCAAACTTTAGACTCTATTACAGAGCTATAATTCTCAAAACAGCTTGGTACAGGCACAAGAACAGGCCTGAAGTCCAATGCAATAGAACTGCGGACCCAGATATTAAACCACAGACCTATGGCCACCTAATCTTTGACAAGGGAGCCAAAAAAATAGAATGGAAGAAAGATAGCCTCTTCAACAAGTTGTGCTGGCAGAACTGGTTAAGCACCAGCAGAAAACTAAAGTTGGATCCTTCTTTGTCGCCTTGCACTAGAATTAACTACAAAGGGATCAAAGACCTGTAGGTAAAATTGACACACTGAAAAGTTTACAGGAAGGAATAGGAGATACACTAGGCCTCCTTGGCACAGGTCGAAACTTGCTTAATAAGGACCAAGAATCACAACAAATCAGAGAAAGGCTGGATAAGTGGGACTGCATTAAACTGCAGAGCTTTTGTATGGCAACGGATATAGCTAGTAAACTAATCAGGAATCCTACAGAGTGGGAGAAGATCTTCACCAACCAAAGAACGGACAAAAGCCTCACATCTAAAATATATCAACAACTCAAAAAATTGAATCACTCCAAAACTAACCTCCAAAGTAACACCCATCCCATTAAAAAATGGGCCAAAGCCTTAAAGAGAGTCTTCTCTGAAGAAGAAACAAAAATGGCCTATAGACACATGAAGAAATGCTCCACATCTCTGGTCATAAAAGAATTGCATATCAAAAGAACTCTAAGATTCCACCTCACTCCAGTTAGAATGGCCAGGATCAGGAAAACGAATGACAACAGATGCTGGAGGGGATGTGGCCAGGAGGGATCAATACTACACTGTGGGTGGGAGTGCAAACTCGTTCAACCACTATGGAAAGCAGTGTGGCAGTGCCTCAAAAGGCTAAACATAGAACTCCCCTATGACCCAGCAATTCCACTCCTTGGCATTTACCCAACAAGCCAGAAACAAGGGCATACGAAACCCACTAGCACAACAATGTTCATTGCAGCGCTATTCACCATAGCAAAGATATGGAACCAACCCAGATGTCCCTCAGTTGATGAGTGGATCAACCCGTTGTGGTATTTGTACACAATGGAATTGTATGCTGCTGTCAGAAAGAACGACATCGCCTCATTTGTTAGGATATGGAAAGACTTAGAACAAATCATATTAAGTGAAGTAAGCCAGACTCAAAGGAACTTAGGCTCAGTGGTTTCCCTCATTCGTCATAATCAGTAGAAACCTTGGGCTCTACTAGCAGAGATTTGCAATAGAGCAAAAGGCCATATATAAGGCCATATTATGTGAAGCTAACTGAAAGGACCTCCAGGATATTGAAATAAAAGCCACATAATGAATGATTGTTGTCCTTAATGTACTATGTTGCCTCTCATCTCCTTTGCTGTCCCTTGGTTATCCCAAATTGGTATAGTATCTCACTTTGTTATGTGATATATTGAATTTATTTGTATTTGGATATTTGAAATTTAATAGGGAAGGGGGGAAAATCAAGACGGATGGGGGGTGTGGGGTTGGAGGGAAATGGGGACCAAGACCTGTGAAAGGGTATCAATGAATGTGAATTAATGCACCTTCTACCTGGCAAATATCATGTAACCCTTTTACTAATTACAATAAAAAAAATGAAAAAAAAGAAAGTTGTAGTGTGTGGGGAGGATGATGGGGTCAAATACATTTCTTCTTAGAAATTTACTTCATCTAGTTCCCCTGGATTTTCCTGGCCTTCTTCTTAGAGAAAGGCCTGTTATACTGGATTTGTGGCTTTGCAAAGATCTAGCATGTACATCTTCAAGTAAGACATCCACAACTTCTATGCCTGAGACTCGAGTTTCCTGACCTTTGGCAACAGCACAGCAACACCTTTCTTCCCCCTGAGCCACAGGCCACGTGAGCTGGATTGAGCTGGTTGTTAGTTACAGTGGCTTGGTTACCAGGGTTCCATATTCTGTTCCATTGTGAGGGAGGCAGGGTCACCTTTCAGGGCCCAATGACCAAAGATCCTTGCTCACAGAAGACCTCACCAAAGACATACTGGAGGCTGAATCTCTCCTCCAATCTCACAATATACATGTGGATGTAGTAAACAGCACACCTTATTTGTCCATTCCCAATGTCTTCCACTAGGCCCAACTACCAGTCTGGTCTCAGGCTCAAGGAGCCTTTCTTAGGTAAGATCCAAACTTAAGGGTCAATATTGCCCTCATCCTTTACAAAACATTTGCTTCACAGTGCCTTCTCTGCCTGCATTTTGCCCCTGGTCGAATTTTCATTGTTTTTGCTAGTCTTGGGACTTGACCTCACAGTGTGAACGTTGTTCTTGGGCTTTCTTTAGGCTTTAGCTGTCCCACCGAGCCACAGCACCACTTGCAGCGTTTTCTATGTATGTGGTAATGAGGAATCAAACCTGAGTCTTTTTGCGTGGTAGCCAAGGACTCTACCACTAGGTCAAACACACAGGGCATCTTGCACATATTTTTGACGTCAATCTACTAGGATATTATTAGGTTTCTGTATCCTAATCAATTTTTTCCTGATGATGAGCTTTGCTGTCATGTGTAAAAAATGCAAGACGGAAAAACACAGAAGAATTAGTGAAATTTAAAAAAAAGCATTACACACATAGATAAGTGTTCATTCTTTGTAGGAGAAAGGATATTTTGATATGATGATGATGACTTTATAATTACTATGTCAGGGTTGAGAGTTTGGCATAGTAGTAGAGTGCTTGCCTAGCATCCATGAAGATCTGGGTTTGATTGCTCAGTATCACATAGATAGAAAATCTAGATGTGGCACTGTGGCTCAAGTGGCAGAGGGCTAGACTTGAGAAAACTCGAGGACAGTGCTCAGGCCCTGAATTCCACCCCAAGACTGGCAGAAAGATAAAAGAAAATAAAAATGCTTTTTACGAGCTAATTCACTCACAGCATTTGCTTCTGAAATCTTCGCTTCTGCATCTTGTGAAATACCCCTTTGCCTCAACGTAGACAAGAAAAACAGATCCATCCCATGGTCCACTGTGAGGCCACTGGTTGGGTTAAGAGCTAGTAGTGCAGCAACACATAACTTTTAGTCTAATACTTTCCAAACTTTGTACTCAAATATGCTACCTACTTACCAACTTAGGTCAGTTATCCTTATGCTATACTTTTCCTTCATTACTACAATATTCTTACACTCCTACGTTAATCCTCTTGTACCTCCCCTGACCTCACTCATTCTTTTTTTCTATCTCTGGACCTCTGCTCGTCTTTCAACCCTTATACTGCACGGATCTACACTTGATGGCTGTTGAGCACTATTGTATATGTAGGTGGTTAATTATTCTCTAGGCTCAGAGGGACTTAAAGACAATTGAGATTGGATTGAGAGGCTTATTGTTTTGGGTATAAATCGCTTATCAGTGGTTGTATTAGACTGCTCTGTAAGTGCACAAAAAGAAAGAGTGATAATACCAATCAAAACTTGTGAACATCTACTGTCTGTCAGCTACAGAGGTCTAGGTTGGTTATATCTGAAAAACTATAATCGTATTTAGTAGTAATCTTGCTCCCATTTTCAAATGGGCAGAACAAGAAACTCAAGAAAAATGTCAAATCAAGAAACAACATCCCCCACCCAATGTAAACAGACAATGAAACAGTCACTGACAAACCTAGAGGAGAGTCTTCCAAGTGCTACACAAATGCAATTGATAAACATCATTAATGGAAAATGTGAAAATATAAAGAAAGAGATAATGGAGGAAGCCATAGCTGAACAAGAGGAAAGCATAAACAAGGTGATAAGTGAAAAAGAAGAAGCCATAAAGGAGGCCATAATAAAGGTTTTTCAAAGAAAGATGGATGAATTCATAGAATCCACAAATAAAAACGTGACCAAACTCCAGCAAATGTCCAAAGAAAATAAAGCTACTGAGCTAACCACTCAAAAGGAAATCAAGGAGATAAAGAAATCCATACATGATCTAAAACAAGAGATGCAAGGCATCAAAAATGAGCAATTAGAAGCAAGGGAGATGTAAAATAAAGTAGATAGCTTTGATAGCAGGTTAGACAATGCAGAGGAGAGAATTTCTGGGGCTGAAGATAATTTAGGTATTATAGAGAAAGAACAGAAAATGAGTCAATCCAAATCTAGGAAATATGACAGAGCGCTTCAGGAGGTCCAAGATACAATTAGGAAGCCTAATTTAAGGCTAGTTGGTATTGAGGAGGGCGTGGAGAAAGAGGTCAATGGTATTGGAAATATACTTCAGGGAATCATCTCAGAGAATTTCCCAAATATCCAGAAGGGCAGGCCCATCCAGATACGAGAAGCAGTTAGAAGCCAAAACAGACCTGACCAGAAAAGAACAACCCACTGCCACATTGTGATCCGAACTGGATCAATAGAAATGAAAGAAAAGATCCTAAAGGCAGCCAGGGAAAAGGGATCAGTAACCTATAAAGGCAAACCAATCAGAATAACCCCAGATTTCTCAGCAGAGACCATGCAAGCACGAAGTGACTGGAAGCATATATGTCATGCCCTTAAATCAAATCACTACCAACCAAGAATACTGTAGCCAGCTAAGCTCTCATTCATAACTGAGGGAACAATAAATACATTCCATTCCAGGGAAAAGGTGCAACAATATGTCGAAACAAAACCAACAGTATAGAGAATTCTCAAAGATGCTCTATACATAGAAAACCAAAATAAATCAATATAGGGAAAGAAATGGCACCTAAACAGCATACCATCTAAGGACCACAAGAACTGTCAAGACACAGGCCCTACTAAAAGCTTTTAAAAATGGTAGGAACTAATAAATATCTCTCAATCCTAACTCTCAATATCAATGGACTTAACTCTCCAATTAAACGGCATAGGCTGTCTAGTTGGATCAAAAAGCAAGAGCCATCGTTCTGCTGTCTTCAAGAGACACATCTTACCCAAAAACAATCATCTTTTGAAAGTGAGAGGTTGGAATAAACTCTATCAAGCTAACTGCCCCCATAAACAGGCTGGAGTTGCCATCCTCATATCAGATACAATAGACTTCAAACTAAAATTAGTAAGAAAAGACAAAGAAGGTTACTACATACTACTAAAGGGATCTTTCCTCCAGGAAGACATAACTATCCTAAATATTTACACACCCAATCCCGGAGCTCCAAACTTCATCAAGCAAACTTTACTTACACTGAAACCATACATAGATTGAAATACAGTGATTGTTTGGTGAGTTTAACACACCACTCTCACCTATGGATAGATCCACAAGGCAATAACTCAACAGAGAAACCTTAGAACTGAACAACTATATAGACTAACTAGATCTAACAGACATCTGCAGAATATTCCACCCAGTAACAACACAATATACGTTTTTCTCAGCAGCACATGGAACATTTTCCAAAATAGACCACATCTTAGGCCATAAAACAAACCAGGACAGATTCAGAAACACTGAAATTATTCCATGCACACTCTCAGACCATAAAGGCATCAAATTGGAACTGAACACACATCTCCACCAACGAAAACCCTGTAACTCATGGAGACTGAACCACACATTGTTGAATCAAAAACAATGGGCAATCGAAGAGATCAGAACAGATATCCAACTGTTTATAAAATTTAACAATAAGGAACACACAAATATCAACTCCTTAGGGACACAATAAAGGCAGTACTCAGAGGAAAATTTATAGTGCTGAGTGCATACAACAGCAAGTTGGAAAAATGGCAAACCAACTAGTTAATGTCTCACCTTAACCTCCTGGGAAAAGAGCAACAAACCAACCCTAAACCCATTAGGAGAAAGCAAATTATTAAAATCAAAGCAGAATTAAATGATTTGGGATAAAAAAAACTATAGAAAGAATCAACAAAACAAGGAGTTGGTTCTTTGAAAGAATTAACAAAATTGACAAGCCCTTAGCAAATCTTACCCAAAAAAGAAGAGAGAATATCGAAATAAACAAAATCGCACATGAAAATGGTAATATCAAGACAGAAATTACCAAGATCCAGAATATTAACATACCCACACTGAACCAATCAGAGCTAACCCAAATCAACAGCCCTATTTCAAGCTTTGAAATAGAAATGGAAATTAGACAACTTCCACTTAAAAAGAGCCCAGGACCAGACGGATTCACAGCTGAATTCTATAAGGTCTTCAAAGCAGATCTCATAGCAATACTCCTCAAGCTCTTCAACGAAATTGAAAATGAAGGTTCTTTACCAAACTCATATTGTGAAGCCAGTATATCCCTCATCCCCAAACGAGACAGAGATTCATCAAAGAAAGAGAAATATAGACCTATTTCTTTGATGAACGAGAAGCTTTTAGAACCCCAAATAGACTTGACCAGAAAAAAACATCCCACCGCCACATTCTGATCTGAACTGGATCAATGGAAACGAAAGAAAAGATCCTAAAGGCAGCCAGGGAAAAGGGATCAGAAACCGATAAAGGCAAACCAATCAGAATAACCCCAGATTTCTCAGCACAGATCATGCAAGCACGAAGTGACTGGAAACATATATGTCATACCATTAAATCAAACCAAGAATACTGTAGCCAGCTAAGCTCTCATTCATAACTGAGGGAACAATAAAAACATTCCATTCCAGGGAAAAGCTGCAACAATATGTCGAAACAAAACCAACACTACAGAGAATTCTCAAAGATGCTCTATACATAGAAAATCAAAATTAATGCAATATAGGGAAAGAAATGGCACCTAAACAGCATACCATCTAAGGACCACAAGAACTGTCAAGACACAGGCCCTACTAAAAGCTTTTAAAAATGGTAGGAGCTAATAAATATCTCTCAATCCTAACTCTCAATATCAATGGACTTAACTCTCCAATTAAAGGGCATAGGCTGTCTAGTTGGATCAAAAAGCAAGAGCCATCGTTCTGCTGTCTTCAAGAGACACATCTTACCCAAAAACAATCATCTTTTGAAACTGAGAGGTTGGAATAAACTCTATCAAGCTAACTGCCCCCATAAACAGGCTGGAGTTGCCATCCATCCTCATATCAGATACAATAGACTTCAAACTAAAATTAGTAAGAAAAGACAAAGAAGGTGACTACATACTACTAAAGGGATCTTTCCTCCAGGAAGACATAACGATCCTAAATATTTACACACCCTTTTGAAGATTCTCAAAAGATTGAAGATTCTGCCAGTGTAAGTTAGATTCCGGCATTGATATTAAATAATGCAATGAGTAAGGATTTTATTTGAAATATCACTGTTGACAAAATCTAACACACATTTGCTTAGTATTTGCTTTTGATTTCCCAAGAAGTTCAATACAAGCTAACATTTGTGGCATATGTCGACTGGGAGAAATGATTCAGAATATGTGACTCATTTGAACAGAAGTCAGTGAAAAGATACAGAAGCAGGATACGCATGTTGTGATAATTTGTATCTTTTGCATATTTTGTGTTTGTTATTAATTCCATTTGTAGTGTACATTTCTAGGTAAAAACTTTTAAAATGTTTCCAAACAATTTGTTATTTCAACAGCAAAAAAAGACATTTATATGCCTGATAAAATTCACAGAATCCAAATTTTTCCATATTATTTTTGTTGTTGTTGTTTTTTTTGGTGGGTCATAGATCTTGAACTCAGCCTGGGCACTATCCCTGAGCTCTTCAGCTCCAGGCTACCACCTTACCCTGGAGCCAAGCCCCACTTCCCATTTTCTAAAGGTAAATTGGAGATAAGAGTCTCAGGTCTTTTTGTACCTGGATGGCTTTAAACCTTGATCCTCAGATCTCAGCCTCCTGAGTAGCTAGGATTATAGAAGTGAGCCACCACCCCATGATGCTCAGCTTTCTGGTTTTTTTTTTAAACAAGCCCTTTGGCTGGAACTCGGTCTGAGCACTGTCCTTCAGCTTTCCTCAATCCTAGTGATGTTGTACTTGAGCCACAGCACTACTTCTGGTTTTTTCTGTGTATGTGGTACTGCGGAATTGAACCTTCGTCTTCATACAAGCACTCTATAACTATGCCAAACTCGCAGCCCCTCCACATTACTTTTTATGATAGATCTTTCCATGCATCTAGGATGGCTAGAAATCCTTCTTGAGTTTCCCAAGATCAGGGAGTATAGGTGTGTCCCATCCTGTGTGGCTACATAACCATTGTTTAGGGTACAGTTCTCTCTTCATTCTACCCATCTAGAGCAATTTTCATCTTCCATGTATAATCATTAAACATTCAGCTCCTGTTCCTCTCTACTCCATTCTCTGGAACCATCGTGCTTTTTGGCTCTAAGGGTTTGTTGATCCTTGGAAGCTCTGGAAGGGAAAACATACCCTAGCTCTTCCTTTATGACTGCTGTATTTTTAGTTTACTGTAATCAAGATTCATCTGTAAAATATAGTAAAATGTTCTTCCTTTTCAATGCATTGTTTTGCATATTTCTATCTTTTGATTATTATTAATAGTTGTGAATGGATTCTCCTCATATTTGTTCTAGTCTCTGCTTTCTCTTCCGTTAGGTACAAATCTAGAAATAGAAGTGTTGGACCATATTTGTATGTAATTCTATATTTAGTACTTTTTTAGCACTCTCCACGCAATTTTTGATTGTTTTATATTCCTTGCAGAACTATTCCAAAGTTCTACTTCTTCTCACTACCTTCCCAGTAATAGTTAGACTTTGAAAGTTGTTTTATTGTATGCGTGTGTGTGTGTGTGTTCGTGTGTGTGTATGTGGATCGTTTTGTTTAAAAGTATATTTATATTAACATATTTAAAGTAATGATTACATTGTAATTTTAATTTTTCTCATGACTGTTAATATTGAAGTTCTTTCTACATTTTGAACTACTATTTCTATATATTCTTTTTAGAAAATCCACTCCAATCTCCAATTTTTCCCGTTTTTGAGGGGTAGTGGGGAAAGTCATGGGGCTTGGACCTTGGGCCGTGAGCTCTTTAGTTTAAGGCTATTGTCCTACCCTGAGTATTGCCCCTCAGTTCTTCTGCTCACAGCTCCCTACCCCTCTTCCCATTATATACAGAACAAAGGTCATCCTCAATCTTTTTGAAAAAGTAAAACATACAGTAAATTTGTAGTATAAAGGAGCAAGAAATAAATTTCTTGCCAGGTGCAGTGCCTTCTACCTGTAATCTTAGCTACTCAGATATCAGGCTGATATCTAAAGATTTGGTTCAAAGCCAGCCTGGGCATTAGAAAGTCTATGAGAACCTCATCTACAGTTAACCACTAGAATATGGGAAATGGCACTGTGGCTTCATAGGTAGGGTGATAGCCTTGAGTTGAAGAGCTCAGGAACAGTGCCCAGGCCCAGAGTTCAAGCCTTACAAATCCCCCAGCCAAAAAAAAGAAAAAAACTTTCTTCCCCAAGTGACTATTATGCCAGATATAGAACACTAACATTCTGTGTGTACTTCACAGTATTATTACTTGATACCCTAAGATTTTGCAATATTCTCACAGTACCAGCATATGTCATCATATAATGTAGTTTCTCTTCAATGGAATAATTCCTTTTATAACCTAAATCTACTCCCCCGACTTATTTTTGTTGATACCACAATTGCTCTACCATGATATGCCACAAGCCATTAAACATTTTATGGTGGGTAATTGGAAAGGAGTCTCATGGAATTTTGTGCCAGGCTGGCTTTGAACCATGGTCCTCAGCTCTCAGTATCCTGAGTAGCCAGGATGACAGGCGTGAGCCACCAACACCTGGCTTGCCTTTTTATTTTTTGTGGGTCTTGGGACTTGAACTCTGGGCCTAGGGACCATCCCTAAGCTTTTCAGGTCAATATTTCATGTAAGTCTAAACATTTAAGTAAAGGATTAAAATTCCAACAAAAAAAGAATAAAATTCCAGACATGGTGTGTTTATAACTCGGTGTTTATTACTTGATGAAAATGTGCCATTCCAGAAGCTGGTGTCATTTGATGATGTAGCTGTGGATTTCAGCTGGGAGGAGTGGCAGCATCTGGACAATGCTCAGAGGACCCTGTACAGAGATGTAATGCTGGAGACCTACAGCAACCTGGTGTCCTTAGGTGAGCAAAAGTCAAATTCACTTGCAAGGCCAAGTGCCTTGTTATGTTGCAGATATGTGAATGTTTATCAAACTTTCAATACTATTTAAATGAAAGATTCCAGGCCCTGAGAAGTATCATTACTTTCTAAAGAAAACCTAAGGTAATTTTGTACTCATTCTTCAGGATACCTTCAGGATACTTTGACAACAGTTCTAAATTATGTTTCCTCTAATGGAGACGACATTCCAAACTTACACAGTAATTGTAAGTGGATAAACAATCCAGAATAGAATATACATCATTATTGGAAATAGGATCTACAAATCACTAAACAGTGAGTTTATAATGGAAACCTGGCACTAGGTGCAATGTTTCATGCCTGTAATCTTAAAATATTCAGGAGGAATAAATCTAAGAATTCTAATTTGAAGCCAGCAAGGGCATAAAAATTGCCATGAAACTCTATAACTCCAAGTAACCCCTCAAAAATGTTAGTGGAGTGTCAAGAGTTTGACTTTGTGGTTGAGTGCTTGCCTAGCATGCATGAAGACCTATGCATGTAAGTGGAGCTGGGACTCAAACTGGTATTTTTCTAGCCTTGAGCAAGACAGCTAAGTTTATGCCATACAAAATGAATCTAGAGCTGGGGAAAAGTCAACCATGGAGCCAGTGAGAAATGAGAAAAAAGATTTAATAGATAACTTGTGAGTAGGATGTCTGCGAACTTAAAGCAATGATGACCCAACATAAGCAATAATTCTCTACTGTTTCTAATTTACAGGGCCCTGTGTTCCCAAACCTGTATTAATTGACAAGCTAGAGCACTGTGCAGAACTCTGGATAGGAAATTCCTCTGACAAGAATATCACAGGTGAGTGAATGCATCTTCATATTGATGTTGGAGCCTGAGCCCCATTGGTAAGTTCATGTTGTGATGTACTGAGCAATAATATTCTTAGTTACCCTAAATCCTGTGTGGAACCTATGGAATTCTTTGTGAATGAATCAAGAATCATTTTCTTTTCCCAATCCTATGCCTGGTCTCAGGGCCTGAGCATGGTCCTTGGGTTTTCTCAACTCTAGCTCTCTACTTCTTGAGTCATAGCACCACTTCTGGCTTTTTCTTTGTATGTAGTACCAAGGAACTGAACCAGGTCTTTGTGCATGCTAGCCCAAACCCCCGGCACCAAGAATCATAGGGTGATATGACGAATTCTATGTGGCAGTAGAGTTAAAGTTAGATTTCTCTGTAGAAATCACCGTGAAACAAAATAAAATGAGAATGCCATGAGCCCGTGGCTCATGCCTGTAATCCTAGCTACTTAGGAGGCTGAGATCTGATGATCAAGGTTCAAAGACTGACCTATCACAAAATCACCTTAGACTCTTCTCTCCAATGAACCAATAGAAAATGAGAAGTGGGGTTGAGGCTAAAGACATAGGGCAGTAGCCTTGAGCTGAAGAGCTCAGGAAGAACAGCCAGGTCTAGAATTCAAGTCCCATGACTGCAAAACAAGAAAGAAAGAAAGAAAGAAAGAAAGAAAGAAAGAAAGAAAGAAAGAAAGAAAGAAAGAAAGAAAGAAAGAAAGAAAGAGAAAGAAAGAAGAAAGAGGGAAGGAAGGAAAGGAAGAAAGAAAGAAAGAAAGAAAGAAAGATATTTAATTTCTTTAAAACTAAGACTATAAATGATTGAGCAAACAAGGAATAAGTCAGGGCATTTTTCTCTGATAAGGATAATATCTTTTTGCTGGTTGGAAGAGACTGGTATTCAGAACCAGACCTTTCCACCAGAAATTGAGCCTAGTGGTAGAGTGCTTGCCTAGCATGCACAAAGATACAGGTTTGATTCCTTATTACCACATACATAGAAAAAGCCAGAAGTAATGACTTCATTGGTAGGGATCTAGTCTTGAGAAAACCCAAGGACAGTGGTTAGGTCCTAAGTTCAAACCCAGGAATGGAAGGAAAAAAAAACAACAAAGTTTCAATCAACATAAGAAAATTAACTAGACAATGAGCTGGAGATTTTCTGGTCTTCCATGGTTCTGAGGGACAGGAGTGTTAGAAAAGGAATTTTTATAAGACTTCAAATGGAAAGAAACAAATTTCAAAATTCCCACAAATACCTAAATTGAGACTTTAGTGAGAAGTTGTAACTGAAGGGATATAGGTGTAAGTCCTTACTCTCAAGAATCGTTCTTGCTTGGATCAAAGGCAAACAGACATATAAACCAAACTTGTGGCCGCTGAATCTAGAAAAAATTCGTGTTCCTCACTTAATGGTTAATAAGCAAACAGCATTGAAACTGGGTAAGGTAATCTTATCTGCTACTCAGGACCTGAAACTCTTATCTGTAGTTAACTCTAGAAAACAGGAAGTGGTGCTGTAGCTCAAGGATAGGGGTTATAGTCTTCTGCTGAAGTGTTCATGGACAGGGCAGTTGACTATGAACTACAAAAAAAAAGAAAAGAAAAGAAAAGAAAGTTTTAAAAAGATGCAAAACAGCACAATATTTAGATTATTTCTCAAAAATAAAAGAAAGGCAGCTATTCCTCAATGTATAAACAAAACAGTATTTGAAAAAAAAACAGCTGCAGGTATACTATAGGTAGTACTCAGCTTAAAACTGTAGCAATACATAGTTGGGTAATTTCAATAAATATTTCCTGTGATATAAAAAGAGAACTAAAACACAGAAAAACATTATTGGTCATTGTAAAATATCATTTTCTTAATATGTTAGGGAGAAAAGCATATATTTCTCACAAATCAATTTCCACTTTTATATTTTAAAATATCTAACACTTAGGATGGGAAAGTAAAGTCATTACCTTTACAGTAAGGAATATTTGTATCTCATGTATGTTTGTGTCTTTTTTTTCTATGACTCATTTTAGATGTCCAGGTAATGGAAAATGTGTTCAAGACCTACCAGGAAAGTCCACATGAATGTCTTTGTGAAGTAGCAGTTGCAAGTAGTATCGAAGTGGAGGAAAACGTGAGATTAGCAACAACTTTAAATTTGAGCTCTACACATAATCCAGAGCTGATTAGTAATAACGGTAACAACTTAGGGGTGAGGACTGAGGAGTTCATTAAGTGTCAGAACATGCTTCTGTCTCCTAAGCCTGATGAGATGCATGCTGCATATAGATCTCGTATGTCTCCTGTTCTTAAAAAATCCATCGGATATTCAGAGCATTTTATTCATGATTGTGACAGTCCAAAAGATCTGCAGTATCATAATTCTGTTCTCCCTGCCCAAGAAATTCTTCAGGGAGGGAGGAAAACTACTAAATGTACTGTGTGATGAAAAATATTGTACTTAACACCGACCATCACTACACATCCGAAAATGTACACAGGAGAGACTCCTCATACATGTAGTGAATGTGAGAAATCTTTCAGTAATGAAATACTCCTTACAATACCTCAGAGCAAATATCCTGAGATATGTGATGCGTACATCAAGTGTGAAAATTAATTTCTGAGAAGTCAGACCTGACGCTCCAACCTCGATCTCCAAGAGAAGACAAACCTTATGAATATGAGGAACGTAATAAAATTTCTGCCCAGAATTCACCTCTCAGCACACATCAGAGATCTCACACAGAAGAGAAATCTTATGAATGGGATAAATGTGGGAAGACTTTTAGACTGAAATCATAACTCACTTTACACCAGAGAAGACACACAGAAGAGAAACCTTATGAATGTAACAAATGTGAAAAGTCTTTCGCCCAGAAGATACACCTTCGAGGTCATCAAATAACACACACCGGAGAGAAATCTTATAAGTGTAATGGATGTGGAAAGTCTTTCCAAGGGAAGGGAAAACTTCGTGTTCATCAGAGAATACACACAGGAGTGAAACCTTATGAATGTAACCAATGTGTAAAGTCTTTCAGACAGAAATCTTCCCTCAAATTGCATCAAAGAACACACACAGGAGAGAAACTTTATGTGTGCAACAAATGTGGAAAGACCTTCAAGTGAAAGTCATATCTTGATGGGCATAATAGAACACACACAGGAGAGAAAACTTATGCATGTAGTGAATGCGGAAAGTCTTCCAAATGGAAGGTAAAACTTCATGTTCATCAGAGAATATACTCAGGAGAAACACCTTATGAGTGTAACATGTGTGGAAAGTCCTTCACACAGAAGCCAAACCTCAACATGCATAAGACAATTCAAACAGGAGAAAAACCTTATGAATGTAACCGATGTGGAATGTCTTTCAAATGGAAGTCTTCCCTCAAATTGCATCAGAGAACACACACAGGAGAGAAACTGTACGAGTGCATCAAATGTGGTAAGACCTTCAGATGGAAGTCACATTACAGGAGGCATAACAGAATTCACACATATTAGAAACCTTAGGAATATAACCAAAGTTGAAAGTCTTTCGTACAGTATTCACCCTTCAGGAAGCAAAGAGAGTTCACACATATGAGAAGCCTTAGCAATGTAATAAATAGGAAAGACTTTTTAGTCTGTGGAAGAAAACTCAGCTTGTGTCACAGAACCAACACAAGATCAAACCCTTAATGAATGTAGCAAATGTTCAGTCTTTTCCCCAGAAGGCACAAGTCAAGATTTATCACTAAACACCCACAGGATAGAATCCTATAAATAAAATGAAAGGGAAATTTTTTTGAAGAACTCATAGTTGAGTTTGCATGATACCACATAGACACAGGATAAAAATCGTATGAACATAAGAATATGAAAAATCCACCATGAACGCATGACTAATTATAAAATGCACCTAGGAGAGAAAAACCTTATGAATATTACAAATGTGGAAAGTGTTTGACCTGGAAGGCATACTTCTGTGTTCATCACAAACCTGATTCCCATAGAAGAAAAGAAAACTAATAAATAGAACAAATGTGCAATGACTTTTAATCAGAAGTCAGTCTTCAGTACATTTCAGAACATACACAATAGAGAAATTCTGAGTAATGAAAAACATTTAGCTATATATAGAATCTCTGTATATGGGAGCATTAGGGTAAGTCTTCTAAACAAAGTCAACCTTCAGCAAGCATTAAGAGCACTCACAGAAGAAATAATAAAATGTAGGAAAACCTTTGTCAGAAACCTCTAAAAGCTGCCTGTGTGGCTTAGTGGTAGAGTGCTAAACTATCAAGGATGAAGGCCTGGGTTAGATTCCTCAATACTACGTGAAAAGAGCAAGCCAGAAGCAGCACTGTGGTTCAAATGGTAGAGTGCTAACCTTGAGCAAAAGTAGCTCAGGCCCTGAGGTCAAGAGAGAGAGGGAGGGAGAGAGAGAGGGAGAGATAGAGAGAGAGAGAGAGAGAGAGAGAGAGAGAGAGAGAGAGAGAGAGAGAGAGAGAGAGAAACAGGAACTTCTAAATTTTACAGAGATAGAGAAGGAGAGAGACAAGGAGAAAGAAACTAATTTCTAAACTTTACAGTCTTTCTATTTCCTTACAAATTCGTCTATGTCATTCTTTCTGACAGAAGCACAGAATTCCATTGTGTAAAAATACCATATTTGATGTACTCATCAACAGACGGGCATCTGGGTTGGTTCCATACCTTTGCTATAGTAAATAGTGCTGTGATAAATGGTATTGTTCTAGTGAATTTAGTATGTCCTATCTGGACGATTGGCAAGTAGTGAAATTGCTGGATCACAGGGGAGCTCAATGTTTAGTCTTTTTGGGATACTGCCATAGTGCTTTCCATAGTGGTTGAACGAGTTTGCAATCCCACCAGCAGTGTCGTAGTGATCCCTCCTGGCCACATCCCCTCCAGCATACGTTATTAGATTTCTGGGTCTTGGCCATTCTAACTGGAGTGAGGAGGAAAAGGGAAAGAGGAACTGAAACTTTCTTTCCTTACAGATGACATGATTCTGTATTTAAAGAACCCTATAGACTCTACTCCGAAACTGCTTGAGCTGATATAAAACTTTGGTAAGGAAGCAGGGTATAAAATTAACCCTCAATGTCAACTGCCTTCCCATATGCCAACAAATGAGAGGAATGAGGCAAGAATCAGGATAGCAACTCATTTTGCTATCAAAGAAAATAAAATACCTAGGAATTACTTAGAATGTAAACCACCTTTTTGATGGAACTATAAACCCTGGAGAAGGAAATTAACGCAGAACTGAGGAAATGCAAAAACCTATGCTCCTGGTTTGGAAGAAGTAAGATTGTAAAAATGGCAATCTTGATAAGGACTATCTACAAATTCAGTGCAATATTCATCAATATCCCAATGTCATTCTTTAAAGAAACAGAAGAGGAAATCCAAAATTTCACTTGGAATAATAAAAGACCCCTTATAGTCTGTCTTCTTGCATGATACATAATGTTTAATCTCACCTTCTCCACCAAAATCTCACCTTTCTCATTGAGACATAGGTGGCCCTGTTTACTAGCAGCAAAGGCTCAAACGCGCAGGTTTGAAGATGGCATAGGTCAAGCCAGCATGGAGTTGGCACATCAATCTTTTTCCTAGCACCACCTACCAGTGAATGTCAAATGACATTGATTGTTGTGGGATTGTGTGATTGAAGTGCCCCATTAAGGGCAGTGTTAGCACATCCAAACTTGGATACCAGGAATGCTGAAATCTCAAAGCTAAGATTTTGTTGGCTACAGAAATGCTGGTGTGTCTGTTATTCACTAAAAGTTCAGGTGCAAAGATTCTGAAGCTTGATGCCATGTGTTTATTCCATTTAGTAAAATTATTTTAATGCACTGTATAAGTTAAAACATTTGATAAGAGTCAGGGGTAGTGAAAACATTGTTCTTGAATTCAGGTGTCTGGCAGGGTAATGGGGGGGTGTTGGTGGCTGGGACTATGAAGCTGGAGCTGCTATCAAACCATGGATCATGTTCCTCTTTGTCTGGGAGAAAAGACTCCAAAGATGAAATTTGAATGGTGAGGAAAAGATGATGATGTATTCTGGAAATTTCTCCTAAACAAATGCTCATGTGGAAGTGGGATGGGGGCTGGGCATATCTGAGGCAGAGCTTAAGGGGGCTTCTCATGGCGTTGAGAACGTTCCTTGCGACTTTAGGCATGCAGCAGGGTGTTTTAGATGGCCATTGTGAGATGGATGGAATAAGACTGGAGACAAGATGAATGCTGGGATCCTGCAATGCTCTTGCATGAGTGGCTGGTGGCTCACCTGAAAGAACTAATTATGTCTAAAAAAGAAATCAGGAATTTGTTTTGATTAGATAATACCTGTAATCCGAGGCATATTCAGGATCCTGATCTTACTATTGTGGTTTAAAACCAACCCAGCAAAGGGAAAAATGCATGAGACTCTTACTCCCAGTTTAGAGCAAGAACAAAGATTGAAGTAGAGCTGTGGCTCAAGAGCTAGAGTGCTACCTTGAGCAAAGAAAAGCTAAGAAAAAGCTCCAGGTCTTGAGTTCAAGGCCAGGAATGAAAGAAGGAAGGTTAAAAAAGGGAAGTATGTGAGGAAGGGAAATATATAAATGAAAGAGAGAAGGAACTAGAAATTTTAAAGTAGAGAATATTTAAAAGTCATCAGTCCTTCTAAGAAAAGTGTTGGAGTATGTGTTCTATATGTGGTGAACCGGAAGCCTAGCAGTGACTTGTTAACCAAAGAGTCACCATGATGAGCAAAGGATAGAAATCTGCATGAGCCTCTTAGCGGATGGAGTCACAGAAGAGAACCTCAGCTCCCATCCCATAGTTAGAAGTATATAGTGATGGGGAAGTTGGCATCACCTTGATGTCATTGTGTCCATGGAGACTGGAAGCCATGGCTCTGTGAAAGCACAATGTTCTGGTTACTGAGCTGAGAGGCTGAGGAGAGCCAAGTCCTGGCCATGAAGAAATCAGGGTGGCAGCAGAGCAACTCTGCTGCAGTGTGTGCCTGCTTGGCTGTTCTTATTCTATGGTGGATCAGGCCGGAGCGGGTGATAGTAACTGTTTTGTGGTCACAAGCCCTTCACCAAGAGCTTCCTCTGGGATCCTCACAAGCTACAGGGTGGCTGGTGGTGGGATGTGTGTGGGGTGGAAGTGACAGAGGGATGGACGCATGGCAAGGTGGGTGAAGAGATGAGAGGAATGATGAGAGCCCAGTTCATTGGTTTCCAAGGTTAATGGGTGGGAGGTAGAGAGGCATGATGGAGGAAAGATGGAGGCAGGGGAAGGTGGTGACAGAGTGAGGCCATCTGTAGTGCCAGCCTGGCCATCATCTGAAGCCCATAGGCAGCTTCCTGATCCCTCATTTTGTCCTGCACCTTGTGGAGGGAATGTCACGTGTACCCAGAGCTAGGGGTGGGGCAATGTTAGTAGCACCTGGAGAACCATTGGCCTCTACCTGGGTGAGGGGTGGTTATGGCTCCCATGCTGGGTGGCCTGATAGCTATGGAACAGATCTCTCCTTAGCTACCACAGTCAGTGGCTGCTCTCCATCTAGGGTTAGGGCACCTGCTCAGCCATCAGGACACCCCATGCCAGGACAGAGGCCTACAATTCAGATGGCAGCACAGGGGTGAAGATGATCTCACCGTAGCCCTAGTTACATGGCTGTCCCTCCATGCAGGTCAGGATGAGCTGGGGGAAGATGTTCTCTGTGTTTTTCCACAGCCTATCCCGGCCTCTTCTTGTGTCTGATTAGACCCAGAGAGTACCAGGTTCCCTCTCATAGTCCTGGTTCTTTTTCTTTTACAGTCATGAGGCTTGAACTCAAGTCCTGGGTACTGTCCCTGAGCTCTTTTGCTCAAGGTTGATGATCTACCATTTGAACTATAGTGTCATTTCCAGCTTTTCCTTTTCATGTGGATCTCTGATATCTCCAGTGCTGTGCCTGCAGGGAGGCACTCACCCCACAGACAGAGCCACCTCTGCCGTGACTTTGACTGCCCACAACCCTCACACCCACTCCTTGCACACCCCTCGAATCCAGTTTTAGCTCCTCTTGGACTGGGTGTCCAGCCTACCCCTTCCTACACTCACAAAGGGTCTACAATTGTCTTCCCAGGGTCCTTTCTTCTGCCAGCCAGAGTACAGACTGTGCACATCTTGATGATCACAGAGCTCAAAGCCAAAGGCTGAGATGCAGAAGGGGGTGACCCAGTGGCTGCACAGGGCCCATGGATCATCTTGTGAAACCCCCGGCCTGTGACTTCCCCCAGCCCTTGGCAGGGAAGCTCCATGCCCACATCCTGATCCCTGGTCCCCTCCAATTCCATTCTCCCTTGGATTTTGCAGACTGTCTACCATCAGGATCTAAAATTCTATTCATCACTTTATGCCCTTATCACTGATTTGCTACTTTGGCAGGATCTCCCCGTGCCTGGAGAGTGGGCATGTCATGTACTCTCTGTGGAGAAGTTGCCCCAGGAGAAGAAATATGCACTTCATGTGAGTGTTGGACAGGGCAGGAGGGCTCCCTAGGATCAGAAGCCACAGGAGGGGTGCAGATGGGGGAATGCTAGGGGCCACAGGGGACAGAGGGAGTTAGGGCACAGTTGGTTCCTTCTGCAGGGTTGACACCGCTTCACAAACCCAACAGAATGAGGTTCACATTACAGATGTCAGAGACAGTGCAGATTGCCAATGGGCGCAGGGGTCACTGTCACCCCCAGATGCTGGCTGCATGCTGGGATGCACGCAGAGATGGTTTCAAGATCAGATAATGAGGACGTTGCAGGGTGTAACCATTCTTTTCAGATGGCTCTCTACCTCTCTTGAGCTTCATCTCTATCTTTGGCTTTTTCTTGGCAGTTAACTGGAAATGAGAGTTTCATGGACTTTCCTTTCTGGATTGGCTTCACACAGAAGCTATGCACAGTTTTCAAACCATACCCTACTGAAGAAGGGAATCTTGATCTGGTGCTTAACTGGGTTGCACTTTGGCTCAGTTTGCTATGCCTCACGGGAGGGAGCTCATCATTTGTAGACTAAGATCTCATGACCTTCAAAGCCAAATGCTACCTGAAAGTTCAGGGTCCCAGCCTATGTGTTGGGCCTGGGTGAATACATTCTCTGTTATTCTGGGTCATCAAACCATGCTTTAACCTGGAAGTAGGCAGTGCCACATTTGATAAGAACATTTGCCAGAGATTGTCACCTCATTAAAGCAGATTCTAAATTTGTATTCCATTTCCAGTGGTGGAGAAATCCCCTCCAAGTTAGACAGGCTCACATCCACCTGCAGGTCACACTCCTAATGCACCCTTGAGTGTCCACATGGTATTGGGATCTAAGTTTGTAGGGAATGCTGGTTTAGTCCATGAATTAGCTGGACAAGTGATGACAAACGTGTTGTGGATTAATATGAGAACAATTTAAGAAGCCCTGGAGGAGCATCAACCTGACCCTCTGTGGTGCTATAAATCTGATAGGATGTTCCAGACTGAGAAACAATCACATGGCTTTGTGTTTGGCATCCAGACAAGTCAGTGCATGTCTTAGCTGTCAGCCAATACAGAGGAGGACATGAATAAGTGGGTGGAAAGCATCTGTCAGACCCCTGTCTGGGGGCAGTGGAGAGAACATAGGAAGGTAGATAACATGGCCGTGGCAGGGCCAAAAAAAAAGGGTAAAAGAGGCAAAGGAACCAGGTACTGGTAGCTCAAGACTGTCATCCTAGCTACTCAGGAGTTTGAGATCTGAGGATCACAATTCAAAGCCAGCCCAGGACAGAAACTCCATGAGACTCTTATCTGCAATAAACTACTGAATGCAAGAAGCTCAAGCTCAGTGACAGCATCCAGGCCTAGCGTTCAAAACCCAGGACTGGCAGAAAAAAGTATCAAAGGACAAGAAGCTGGCCAAAAGTTAGAGGGACTCTATCTTGACAAACAATACAATGGTAAGTTGCACTCAGAAGACTTGCACAAAATCTGCAAATGCCTGAGACCTATCTATGTATGTTTCCTGTTTGTCTAAATACATATGTTTATGCATTTATATATTAGTATAGAGAGACAGATCAATACATATGACTATACATATATACATAGCCAGACACTTATGGGTGGGTTGTATACTGAGTGACAGTTTGTGTTTGTGTTTTGTGGATGGCTATCTCTGTTTAAGAAAGATAGAAAATATGTAAATATCTTTAAAAAAAACTTGATAAAATATAGAGAGACATAAGCTCTTGAGGGAATCTGAAATGGCAAGATTATTGACAGGCACGTTTATCCTTATGGATTCCTCAGCAAGTTTTAATTTTTTTCATTATTTTCTTTCTTTTCTTGAACCAGTGCTAAGGATTTCTCTCAGGGACCAGGTGCTGCCAATTACTAATTTTCTCATGGCTGGTACAAGAGGAACTGAGCCACAGTTCCACTTTTGCCTTATTTATTCGTGCTTAACTGAAGATAAAGATTTCTATCAGTGACTTTCTTTCAGGGGCTGGATTCTAACGAGGATCCCCAGACCTCAGCCTTCTCTATAGCTACAATTAACAATATGAGAACCCAGCACTGGGTTCCAATGCACAGGGCAAGAAATTGAGTGAATCTCTCAACTCCAATTAGCTATAATAAGCTACAAGTGAAAGACCAATACCTTTGAGGAAAAGATGCTGAGGGTTATCACACAGGCCCTTTGAGTAAGCCCGAAACCCTGTACACGTGTGCATGCACACATTGGCAGATACACACACACATGCACACACACAATATCTCAGGCAATATTGTATTTTGAATTAATATCCAAAGATTGGACAACAGGATAGCAAGTAAGAAAATCTGTTTTTCTTGTCTACATTGAGGGAAAGGGATAAGTCACAAGATGCAGAAGCGAAGAATTCAGAGGCAAATGCTGTGAGTGAATAACTTGTAAAAAGCACATTCCTTTCTTTTCTTTTCTTTTGTTTTTTCTGCCATTCCTGGGGCTTGAACTCAGGGCCTGAGCACTGCTCTCGGCTTTTCCCAAGTCTAGCCCTCTGCCACTTGAGCCACATTGCCATGTGGATTTTTATATCTGTGTGATATTAAGGACTCAAACCTAGACCTTCATGGATGCTAGGCAAGCACTCTACCACTGGGCCAAACTCTAAACCCCGATAAAATATTTATAAATAGTCATCATCATCATATCAAAATATCCTTTCTCCTACAAAGAATGAACACTTATCTATGTCTGTAAAACTTTTTTTATGTCACCAATGCTTCTGTGATTTTCCCACTTGCATTTTTACAGATGACAGCACAGATATTCATCAGGAAGAAAAATAGATTAGGATACAGAAACCTAACAACGTCCTAGTAGATTGAAGTGAAAAATATGTGCAAGATGGCCTGAGTGTTTCTTCTATTTGTAGAGTGCTGGGCTACCACACAAAAAGACTCCGGTTTGATTCTGCAGTACCATATACATAGAAAACGCTGGAAGTGGTGCTGTGGCTTGGTGGGACAGCTATAGCCTAAAGAAAGCCTAAGAACAATGGTCAGGTTCTGAGGTCACGTCCCAGGACTAGCAAAAATTATGCAAGAGGCAAAATGCAAGCTGAGAAGGCACTGTGAAGGAAAATGTCTTGTGCAGGGTAAGGGGAATAGTGACAGTTAAGTTTGGATCTTACCTAACAAAGGCTCCTTGAGCCTGAGACCAGGCTAGCACTTACGCCTAGTTAATGACTTGGGATTTGAACAAAAAGGTGTGCTGTTTACTACATCCATATGTGAGGTGGGAAGGGAGATTCAGCCTCCAGTATGTCTTTGGGGAGCTCTTCTCTGAGCAAGGAGCTTTGGTCATTGGGCCTTGAAAGGTGACACTACCTCCCTCACAATGGAACAGAATATGGAACCCTGGTAACCAAGCCACTGTATGTGACAACCAGCTCAAGCCAGCTCCCTTGGCCTGTGGCTCAGGAACCAGAAAGATGTTGCTGTGCTGTTGCCAACGGTCAGGAGGCTCGGATCTCAGGCATGAGAGACATGGATGTCTCACTTGAAGAAGTAGATGCTGGATCAGTGCCAAGCCAAAATTCCAGTATATCAGGCATTTCTCTAGGAAGAAAGCCAGGAAACTCCAGGGCAACTCAGATGAGGTATATTGAGAGGAAACCTATTTGAACCCATCATCCTGCCCACACACTACAACCTTCTTGTGTGCTTTCAAGTGACTCTACTGAGATTAGAGTGTGTCATTTCCAATCTACTCTATTCCAATTCCTCAGTGTGAAGTGTGGTCCCATTCCTACGTTTGAAATATCCACTGTTTTGCCAACATAGTGTGATGGTAAGTCAGCTCAGACTCTGAATGAGCCTTGTAACCTATGGATCCTGGAGGAAGGCCTGTTGGAGATGCTGCTGACAAAGCTGATCCCTGCCTACCAGAAAGGTGATCTCTTTTATGTGGGAAACTTCCTGAACAATTTCAAATAGTGGAGCACAATGTAGTAGTTGCTGGTAATTCTCTTGAAAAAGTGAGGGTTCCCCCTCCAAACCCATGTTTGCTCACCCCTCCTGGCCAAGCCTTGGAATACTTGGCTCTTCTCTGAGCCTGTTTGGTTCACTGGGGTGTTCACAGGGGAGCTAAGCATGATACAAGTGCACAAACTACTTTATTATGACTGGGACACCATGCCATTTCATTTCCCTCACAAGCTACTGGAGTCTCAACAGTGTGCTTACTGAGAAGTTGGATTTCAGGCATGAGTAAGTGGCTCTCAACTGCAGCCCTCACCTAGGTGACATCCTAGGAAATCCCATTTCCCAGTAAGAAATGAGGTGTCAGTACTAATGGCGGAGGCCTGTGAAATACTGGAGTCAGAGGAAAAGCTGGGGGCTGAATCACGTTTGAGCCATCAGGGAGGGATTGTGATAGCTTTGCCTGTTAGAACCTGAAAGCATTTACATTTTGGTGTGTGGTCCAGTGCTGCCACTTGAACCTGAACCCAGGTCTAAATGCCATCCCTTTGGTGTTCAAAAATTAGCACTGTACCATTTGAGTCATAGGTCAAGTTCTGGCTTTTTTCTGCCTAATTGAAGACAAGTGCCTTTAGACTTTTACTGACTAGACTGGCTTTCCACTGTGATCTTCAGAGCTCAGCCTGCTGGGTGGCTAAGATTAGAGGAATGAGCATTTAGTTCTTTATTTAGAGCATTCACTTATTGATTTATTTAGAGCATTTACTTAGTTAATTTATGGTGCGTTTACTTTGGACAGATGCATAGAGGCCTCTCTCAGAAGCTTCTGGAAGTGGGGTGTAAAAGTCATCCTGTTCTCGAGTGTCTCTTACCCCCCTCCCAGCACATAAGTGCACATCTCTGCAGGACAGCCGCAGCATTAGAGTCCTGCAAGAAAGGGGCTTTGGTAGAAGGCTCAGGATGGAGAGAGAAGGCTCTCACTTTCCTTGTACAGAATGTGCCCACAGCATCATGTGTTCCATCTATACGATGTGAATGGACTTCTACCCCAGTGATTTCTACGAGTTCAAGAACTGCCACACCCTGACACAACTCAAGCTCTATATGAGGCTCCACATGCCGGCTTTGGACCTGCTCTTCTAAACATATAATTTTTGACCAGCTGGAGGAATGTGCGACCAGTAAGACCAAGAAAAAGTAGAAGTCCTCGTGTGGGTGCCTCAGAGCCTGTGAGTAGGAAGCCCATGTGGTCTAGATATTGGTTGGCCCTTACTTCTACAGAGCTTGGCAAAATGCACTTTATGGGTGGTGTCACCCAGGTAATGTCTGTCCTCAGAAAGGACTCGGGAATAAGCACTCATTAGAAAGACCCTACACCTCCTCAGAATTCAGTCAAAACTCCAGTTCTACAGGTTCCTCCATTAGATCCTCATGGAAGTTGCGTGACACTTCAACTTGCAGAGTCCACTCTGTCCACTCTGTACCTATTTCCATTCTTAGGTTTGGGTCATCGTGGAAGACCTTATCCTGAACTCCGGATGAAAAACCCACCAATGGAGCTGGTGACTGATGGAGACTGAGAATCATCACTGCACTCCAGAAACCATGGGCCTTCTGTAGAAATTACCAAACAGGTTTAGAGTCCTGTGGATATACCTTTTGCTCTGAACCCCATGTGTGACACAGTTGAACCTGCAGATACTATGGAGGAAGAAAAAGAGGAGCCAGATTTCCTTCCGTTTCCTTTCACACTCCACCCAGAGTCAGTCCATCTGAGTCAGAGTAACACTCCACTTATTGTGCAAGCTGAAGGGGCACACGATGGGCTCATGGAAAATGTCCCCATGGGAAGCAGCAAGTGTACTCTCAATACTGGATTCATTGGAGGAAAATGAGTCCATCCTCACAGAATATCCAGACCCATCCATCTCACTAAAAGAGACTCAATCTCCATTCGACAAACCAGAATCCATCCCCCTCTAAACTCAGGAAGGACATTCTGTTTCTCATGAGGAAGGAGACCCTTCTGAGGACTCTGAAGGAGAATTACTGTCTGAAGGCAACTTGGAGGCCAGTCTGGATTTAGAGCTTCCCTGTCTCCTTCCTAAAAAGACATCTCTTTATCTTACTCTCATAATTCTTGTCAAGTATTCATTGTATTTACTTTGCTAACTATTAAACTCTCATTGTTAATATTATGGTGTGAACTTCTTCAGTGCTTATTATACTGTGTTTTATTTTCCACTTATAATGTGAGACCTCAGACACATAGGTCCTGGGTGGGACAAAAACCAGACAGGTCTGGTCCCATAGAAGACAACCTTACTGGATATACAGGGAACTATGAAATGCATGGAATCACCAGGAATCCAGGCCAGGCCTCCATGGAAAGACAAGTCAGCTACCAAAGCTTAAGGACAGAGCAGATGCCTGGAAATGTGTTTTGTCAATCGGGAGAAGTGCCAGAGTAACTGTAATATTATGTGGGACTCTGTTCTGTGAGTTCAAGTCTATTTATATATCCATTGTGCTTTGTACAAATATTTAAGAAAATTAAAACTCCACAATAGCATCAAAAATCTACTTTGGCTTTGAATGTGGCCTAGTTGTAGAGTGCTCGCCTAGTATACAAGAAGACCTTGATTCAATTCCTCAACCGTGCATACACAGAAAAATCAGATGAGGTACTGTTGCTCAGGTGTCAGAGTGCCACCCTTGAACACATGTGGCCAAGGACAGTTCCTGGTCCCTCAGTTCAAGCCACAGGACTAGCCAAACAAGAAATCATACCATTTTCCACACATTTGGAAATAAAACTGTTTTATCTAACCCTACTACTTTTTTGCCAGTCCAGAGTCTGTGCCACCAAGCCAAACTACTGGCCCCCAACCTTACTATTTTTAATCATTTAATTTTTTTACATAATCATATTTCATGCTGTCTGTATTAATACCATAAACAGTATGCTTAATGTCATAATGTTAAAGGTAAAACATAAGAAATTAATAACTAAAATTCCTTTTTTATTATTTTTATAGCATTACTACAATTTTATGAGAAAAATTACCTAGAATGTTTATTTTAAAGTTCAAGTAATCCATTTTGATAAATATATCAACCTAAATCATTTATTTGAACACATTTTAAACTATTTTTTTCAGGAATGAAAACACATATATATTTGTTGTAAATGAAATTTATGACTTGGAGGGAAGGGAAAGAGAAAAGGGGGGAGGTGGTAACAGTGTTTACAAGAAATGTACTCATTACATATGTAACAGCAATCTCTTTGTATATCACCTTGACAACAAATTTTTTAAAAAGTACAATAAGTTTAAATGTCTACTTTGGGCAGAATTTTTTTTTGCCAGTACTGGGCTTAGACTCAGGACCTGAGCACGATCCTTGTTTTTGTTTTTGTTTATTCTTAAGGCGCAAGTTCTATCACATGTGCCACAGCACCACTTTTGTCTTTTTTTATCTATGTTGTGCTGAGGAATTGAACTTGGGTCTTCATTCATGCTCGGCAAGAACTCTTCCACTAGGCTTAACTTATGGCCCCAGTGGGAAGGAAGTTTTCCATAAAATATGTAGGAAATATGTCCACTAAGGAAAAGCCATCAAAAATAGAAGAAAAATTATATACTTAGATAACGCCATGCCAGTATTATGGCAGATCTCTGTAATTCTAGCTTCAAGAGTGGCCTATTTGGACCGGAAGTTGGCTGGCTGAAGTAAA
This sequence comes from Megascapheus bottae, assembly GCF_031878675.1. Classification (NCBI taxonomy): domain Eukaryota; kingdom Metazoa; phylum Chordata; class Mammalia; order Rodentia; family Geomyidae; genus Megascapheus; species Megascapheus bottae. Next base: position 78,031 of record NW_028327503.1, read on the forward strand.
GTGCTATCCTTGAGCAAGCCCTAGGACAGTGCTCTGGCCATGAGTTGAAGCCATAGGACATGCAAAAAATAATAATTTAATGCCCGTGACTGGTGGCTCACCCTGGTAATCCTAGCTACCCTGGAGGATCGAGGTTCAAAGACGGCCCAGGCATAAAAATCTGTGCGAATCTTATTTCCAAATAATCCAGAAAATTCAAAATGACAATGTGCCTCAAGTGGTAGAGCTCTTGCCTTGAGCTGAAGAGCTTAAGGTAAACATCCAGGCCCAGAGTTCAAGCCCCATGAGTGAAAAAAAGAAAAAGAAAAAGAAAGCCCTTATCTAAGGCTGGAGTGCACACTAGTGGTAGTTTGCTTGCCTAATATGAACAAAGCCCTGTGTTCAATTACTCTGTACCACTTACACCAAAAAAAAAAGGCTGGAAATGATCTCATAATGTTGGGTTCTGAGGATCACAGTTCAAAGCCAGGCCAGACACTAAAGTCCATGAAACTGTTACTTCCACTTAAGCACCAGAAAACCAGAAGTGACACTGTGGCTCAAGGTGTTTAAGGTTGTAGCCTTGAGCTGAAGAGCCCAGGGACACTGCCCAGGTGCACAATTAAAGTCTTACAACCAAAAGAGAGAGAGAGAGAGACAGAGAGAGAGAGAGAGAGAGAGAGAGAGAGAGAGAGAGAGAGAGAGAGAGAGAGAGAGACAGAGAGAGAGACAGAGAGACAGAGAGACACAGAGACAGAGGGACAGAGAGACAGACAGAGACAGAGAGAGAGAGACAGACAGACAGGCAGACAGACAGAGACAGACAGAGACAGAGAGACAGAGACAGAGACATCAAACAGTCAGGCACTGCTGGCTGAAGCGTGTAATTCTAGCTACTATGGAGGCTGAGATTGGAGGATCTTGGTTCAAAGCCCAAAGCCAGCCTGGACACATATGTTTGTGAGACTTACATCACCAATTAACTACCAGAAACCAAAAATGGAGCTGTAGAAGAAGAGCGCTAGCCTTGAGCTGAAGAGGTCAGGGACGGTGTCCAGGCCAAAGTCCAAGCACCATGACGAATCAATAATAAAAAAAGAAGATAGCTTATAGTAATGATGAATAATTTTGGGCTGGGAGTTTGGCCTAGTGGTAGAGTGCTTGCCTAGCATGCACGAAGACCTGGGTTCAATTCCTCAATACCACATACATAGAAAAATGCTGGAAGTGGTGCTAAGGCTGAAGTGGTAGAGCCCTAGCCGTGAGAAAATATAAGGACAGTGCTCAGTCCCTGAGTTCAAGCCCAGGACTGGCCAAATCAAAAGTAGTAGAGCACTGGCATTGAACTGAAGATCTGAGGAACAGCCCAGGCACAGAGTTCAAGCACCGCAAACAACAACAACAAAATCTATGAAATGGCAGTGGTGGTTTTAAGCTAAGCAAAAATAGAGTAGAAACTGGTAAAATACATATTTGTGTGTAAGCAAAATAGCCAGACTTATGCATTAGAACAGGATAGCAACTTGAAAAAACAATTTTGTTTTCCATCTCACTAGGTCCTGTCTCTTAATTTATTCAAGTAAGTAAAATGCTGGTTTTTATAATCATTGCTCTGAATATTAGAAAATCATAATATCTCTCATTAACCAACAAAGACCAGGAACTGGGGCTTCGTTCAAATGCCAGAGTATCAGGCAAGAGAAGAAAAAATTGAAGTAAGAACTTGAAGTTCTTGATCCAGAACCTGCATAGTAACAGAGCAGCAGCCTGGTGATGGTACCTCACACCGATAATCTTAGCTACTCAGGAGGCTAAGATCTGAGAATCAAAGTTTAAAGCCAGCCAAAGTACCCAGTTAACTGCCAGAAAAACCAGAAGTGGCACTGTGGATCACAGATTAAAGCACTAGCCTTGAGCTGAAGAGCTTAGGGACAGTGCCCAGGCCCAGAGTTCAAGCCCCACAATTGACAAAAATCAAACAAGCAAACAAAACTCACAAAGAAGCCTGCAGACCACAGTGGTTCTGCTGAGTCTGTTCGCTATGGGGATCAGGAAACATTTCACTTTTTCTGTCTCTTCCCATCTCAGCATTCATACTAAAATAAGACTGTGTTGAAAGTTTCAATTTATAAAAATGTTTTTCATGAAACACCCTGAAATATTCATCGCTTATATCTCAATTGAAGATAGTTGATTTGGGGCTGCATTGGTACAGTGCTAGCCTTGAGCAGAAAAGGTCAGGGATAGAGCTGAAGCACTCAGTTGAAGACCCAGTGCCAACACACAAAAGAAATTATGCACTTTATACATATTTTCTAATTTCTTAATGAATTTTTCAGTCTGTATAAATATAGGGTACATTCCTTGTTACTTAAGTAAGATTGTTCTTTTTTTTTTCTTTTTGCCTGTCCTACGGCTTGGAATCAGGGCCTAGACATTTTCATTGGACTCGCTTGCCCAAGGTGAGTGCTCTGCCTCTTGAGACACAGCACCACTTCTAGCTTTTTTCTGAGTATGCAGTACCGGTGAATAGAAACTAGGTCTTCATGCATTCTAGGTGAGCACTCTACCATTAGGCTACATTCCCAGGCAGGGAGATTCCTCTTACAGTCATTGTATGTTCACAGAGTTTGATCTCACACACTGTAGGGCCCTGGTTGGCTTTGACCTGTGATCCTAAGCCCTGAGCCTCCTAAGTAGCTGAAATTAAGTTGTGAGCCAGCATATTGGCTTCCATTATTTTTTCTACAAAAATATATGTAGTTATCTAAAATATATCTATAGCTGAAAAAAATGAATCTCTCCCAAACAAATCTTCAAAGAAACAACCATCCTATTAAAAGGTGGGCTAAAGACTTAAAAGAGTATTCTCTGAAGAAAAAATTAAAATGGGCTTTAGACACATGAAGAAATGCTCCATATCTCTAGCAATAAGGGAAATGAAAATCAAAACAACTTTGAGATTCCACCTGCCTCCAGTCAGAATGGCCATTATCAAAAAATCTAATAAGAGATACTGGTGGGGAAGTGACCAGGGGGGATCACACCTACACTGTTGGTGTGAGTGTAAACTCGTTCAACCACTAGGGAAAGCAGTGTGGTGGTTCCTCAAAAGACTGAACATAGAGCTCCCCTATGATCCAGCAAATCCACTACTTGGCATCTACCCAATTGTCCAGAAAAAAGGACATACTAAAGCCACTAGCACAATGATGCTCATTGCAGGACTATTTACCATAGCAAAGCTATGAAACCAACCCAGATGCCACTCAGTAGATGACTGAATCAAGAAGATGTGGTACTTATACACAATGGAATTCTATGCTGCCATCAGAAGGAATGACATCGCCCCATTGGTAAGGAAATGGAAAGACTTGGAAAAATTCATATTAAGTGAAGGAAGCCCGACCCAAAGAAACATAAGCTCAATGGTTTCCCTCATTTGTAATAATTAGTTCACATCTAGGACTCTCCTAGCAGAAGATTACAATAACTCAAAAATCTAGGTATATAAGGTCATATAGGTTGAGACTAAATGAAAGGATCTCTAGGATATTGGAACAAGAGCTATATCTTGTGTCATCGTTGCTCTTAATCTTGTGTGATTTTTGTCCTTAATCTACTATGTTATTGCTCATCTCTTATTTTGCCCTTTGGTTAATGTCAGATTGTTACTGTATCTGATTTTTCCCTGGAATATTGTATATATGTTAATTTGTTTATGTCAAATAGGAAAGGGAAGGGGGGAAACAAGATGATTGGGAAGGGGAGGGGAGAGGGAACTGGGGACAAAAACATGTGGAGTGGAATAAAGGTGTGAGAAGTAATGCAGTCCACTACCTGTAAATGTAATCGTAACCCCTCTATACATTACCCTGAAAATAAAAAAGACACTATAAAAATATCTGTAGAAAATGAGGCTGGATGATGGAAACAACCAGATGCCCTACTACAAAAAATGTGATACACGCACACACACACACACACACACACACACACATACACACACACACACACACAATGGAATGATACATAGCCAACCGACAAGATAAAATAATGGCATTCTCGGGGAAGTGGATGAAAAGGAAAAAAATCATATTAAGTGAAGTAAGCCAAACTCAAAGGAACATAGGCCCAAGAGTCTCCCTCATTTGTCAAATTCAGTAGAAACTTTGGGCTCTGGTACCAGAGATTTACAATAGAACAAAATCTAGAGACATCGTGACAAATAGTATGACACTAAATGTAAGGACCTCCAAGATAAAGAAACAAAACTCATATAATGAGTGATTGTTGTCCTTAATGAAGTATGTGATCTCTTATCTCTTTTGCTATCCCTTGGTTATATCATATTGTTACAATATTTCACCTTGTTTTCTAATATATTTCATATGTGCCTAATTGGTTATTTGAAATTGGATAGGGAAGGGGGGAAATGAAAATGAGTGGGGGTAGTGGAAGGGAAATGGGGACCATATCGTTACATGGGGTATCAAAGTTTGAGAAGTAATGCACCTTCTATCTGGTGAATATAATGTAACCCTTCTATAAATTACAATAAAAAGAAATACATAAAAAGAAGATCTGCACAGAAAAAAATAATAATGGCATTTTTGGGGTAGTGGATGAAATTAGAGTGAATCCTGTTGAGTGAGATAAGTCAAGACCAAGGAACAAAAGGTACATGGTATCCTTAATATATGGATATTAGTTTCAAACAGTAGTAGAGCAATGATTGAATAGTTGATACCCAAAGTTCTGGACATAATTTTGGAGATATAAACATAACTACATAGACATAAAAATCTAGGATAGACTATACACTCTATAGACATGTGTTTTTTTATAGATTAATCTGTATCTATGACATACAAAGACTCAGCTTAATTTTTACTATATTCTAAAATTTATGTGCCAGTGATTGTATAGAGATTCCCTTCTTGAATACTTGTTGGTTAAACATGACATTTGAAATATGATGTAAAATTCAATGTTAATAAATTTTTTTTAAAAAAGAGGCTAGAGGTAAATACCACTAATGTACTTGCTCTAAGTGGTACAGAAATTTTCTTAATGAATCAAGGGGTTTTATTACATCTTTATGCAATTATTTTAGTTCTGAGTGTTCTACACTCAATGATACTTCTGGAAAAATGATATAGCTGACTGTGTAGATGGTATGAAGACATACTGGCCTAAACGTAGAATAAAGCATTGGTAAGTGGCTGTTAGCTGTCCAGATTCTGCTGGAATATGTGGAATGACTTCATTAAGCACAATGAAGGCTCTTGGTCAGATCAGGATCAAGATTATGTGGTTCCATGAGATGAATGAGGAAAGATCAGAAAAATCTACTAAGATATCCAGATATACTTTTGAAACTAAGGTATATGGACTCCTTTTTTTTTCTTTCTTGGTGGGGAGCTTGAACTTTGGACCTGGGCAAGGTCTCTTAGTTCTTTTTCCTCAAGGCTAATGCTGTACCAGTTTTAGCCACAACTCCACTTAGTTTTTGGGTGGATAAGTGGAGAGAAGAATCTTACAGTTTTTTTTGTTTTCGTTTTTTTGCTTGCAAAGGCTTTGAATCACCTTCTCCTTGGCTAGTAGAATGACAATTATGACCTTCCAGCGCCTGGCTAGTGATTTTTTGAAAATTGGACTTCTTCCAAATCACGTAACTGGTTTCTAGCAAAGTTTTGAAGCCTGACTTAAATGTGACAGATTTTTGTCACTTGGAGACACTCTGTGCTGAATGTTAGAAATCTACCAGCTGAGTCACAGTGCCACTTCCAGTTTTTGTTTATGTGGGGCTGAGGAATGGAATCCAGGGTTTCATACATGCTAGGCAAGCTACATTTTCAGCCCAAGGTTTTCTGTTTTGTTTTTCCGTGTTGTTGCTTCTAAGGTACTGTATGATGTTCTTTCATTTTCTTTGCTTTTTACCTCTTTTCTTCTTTTTCCCTTTAGTTTTATTCTCTGTAGTCACTGTGTTGAATTCGGGTACCCTGTGTCTTGTACATAGGTTTATGTTATTTGGGGAATGGAGAGGGTATAATAAAATGGTAAAAAAAACAAAGGAAAAAGGGTGAACCAATTGAACAGTGATACTTGGAAGACACTAAATGGAAATGAACTGAACAATCTGGGTGGAGAGGGGGCTGAGGGTAGGAAAACAGATAAAAAGGAGGGAGGGGATAACAGTTTTCTTAAGAAATGTGTTCATTACTTATGTAACCGTATGCCAACTATATATTGACTTAACAAAAAAAATTAACTTAAAAATAATTTAGCCGGGTATGGTGGCTCCCACTTGTAAATGTAGCTACTCAAGAGGCTGGGATCCAAGGATAGCAGTTCAAAGTCAGCCTGCGCACTGAAGTCCATGTGACTCTTATCTCCAATTAACCACCAGAAACCCAGAAGTGGCCCTATGGCTCAAGGGATAGGGCAGTATTCTTGAGCTGAAAAGCTCAGTGACAAGACCCAGGGGCAGAATTGCAGTCCCATGACTTGAATGATGAATGATACTAGCCAGGCTCTGTGCGCTCACACTTGGAATCCTATCTACACAGAATCAGGTTTGAATCCAGCCCAAACAAATTGCATGATATTCTGATTTACACTTCATTACCAAAAATCTGGAGGTAGAGCTGTGGATCAAGTGGTAGAACACTAGCCTGAAGCAAAAAAAAAAAACATTTAAGGACAGTTCCCAGGCCCTGGGTTCAAGTCCCAGGACTTGCATAAAACAAACAAAATGTGACGCTGAGTCCTCCATCATTTGATGTTATAGTTCAATATTCTTGATATGCGTCTTAGAAATTAAGTCCCTAGCAAATACTCTCCCCTGAAATTCTGCTTCATAGATGATTCATAGAATTTCAGCATCATTACTATCACCTTCCAGTTAGCATAGCAGTCTACTACTGAAAATTTGAAGAAAACTTTTGAGTAATCCTAATAAATCTGTGTATCATCTGCACACACAACAAATCAGCGGCAGCTATGTTCTACTATTATCTAAATGTATTTAATCCCTTCTTGAGTTAATGCGCCTTAAAGAGTAAAACATATGAAATAGTTATGAAACTAACAGTCACCATTCTTCCACCTAATATTGTAATATAAGTTTATAAATGGAAGGACTATTCTGAAGTGTGCAGAAGATAGCTTCTAATTATAATATTCTCATGAAGTATAGTTTTTAAGAAACATGTTGCTTGCTTTGGGAAAGCAAAGGCAAGGAAAAATGATATAAGTAAGTTCCCTATTTATCAGAAGGAAAATACTATTGGGTTTAGATCAACTTCATTCATTCCGTGCTGATGAAGTAAATATTTGCAATTCCTGAGGCCAATCACTTCATTGTGATGCACAATCAGCCAGCTTAGATCAATCTTCCAAAAAAGGAAAGGAACAAATGAGAAGCAATTAAGGTTTCCAAAATGAACCATGTGGTGGTGGCAGCTCACACTTGTAATTCTATCTACTCAAGGCCTGAAATCCAAGGATCTGGATTAAGTCTGTCTGTTATGAAAATATTCCTGTCTGAAACATCATCTCTGTTATCACAGCCCAGCTGATACACTCTGCCCAACAGGTTCCAAACACCAAAGTCCATCTCCTATCTGAAATACTAGCAAACGTACTCACACATTATTTCAGAAGCATACTCACACATTATTTCAGAAGCGAAGTGTATGAGCATACAGGTTGTAAAAGTACTGTAATATTAGCTACTCAAGATAAGCTGAGACATGACGATTCCAGTTCAAACTCAGCCATGCAATACATTCCATAGGATTTTTACCTCTAATTAACCAGCAAAAAACAGAGCTTTGAATTGCGCTTAAAATGCCACAGGCCTAAGCTTTGCATAAAAGTGCTAAGGGGTAGCATTCAGGATCCCACTCTCTCCACTCCTTTTTAACATAGTACTAGAATTCCTAGGCAGTGCAATAAGGCAAGAAGCAAGCATAAAGGGGATCCAAGTAGGGAAAGAGGAAATAAAACTATCCCTCTTTGCAGATGACATGATTCTTTATTTAAAGAATCCTATAGACTCTTCTCCCAAGCTCCTTGAGCTGATTCAAAGGTTTGGAAGTGTAGAAGGCCATAAGATCAACCCTCACAAATCAACTGCCTTCCTTTATGCCAACACTGAGAGGAACGAGGCAATAATCAGGAAAGAAACTCCTTTCACAATAGCCTCAAAGAAAATAAAGTACCTAGGAATTAGCTTAAGTAAGAATGTAAAGGACCGTTTAGATGAAAACTTTAAAACCCTAAAAAAAGGAAATTAAAGCAGAACTAAGGAAATGGAAAAATCTCCCATACTCTTGGATTGGAAGAATCAACATTGTGAAAATGACAATCTTGCCAAGGGCTATCTACAAATTCAATGCAATACCCATCAACATCCCAATGTCATTCTTTAAAAAAATAGAAGAGGCAATTCAAAATTTCATATGGAATAATAAAAGAGCCCGTATAGCAAAAACACTTCTTAGCAGAAAGAACAGCGCTGGAGGAATTTCAATTCCAAACTTTAGGCTCTATTACAGAACTATAATTCTCAAAACAGCTTGGTACGGGCACAAGAACAGGCCTGAAGTCCAATGGAATAGAACTGCGGACCCAGATATAAAACCACAGACCTATGGCCACCTAATCTTTGACAAGGGAGCCAAAAAAATAGAATGGAAGAAAGATAGCCTCTTCAACAAATTGTGCTGGCAGAACTGGTTAAGCACCTGGAGAAAACTAAAGTTGGATCCTTCTTTGTCACCTTGCACTAGAATTAACTCCAAATGGATCAAAGGCCTGGAGGTAAAAGCTGACACAATGAAAAGTTTACAGGAAGGAATAGGAGATACACTAGGCCTCCTTGGCACAGGTCGAAACTTTCTTAATAAGGACCAAGAATCACAACAAATCAGAGAAAGGCTGGATAAGTGGGACTGCATTAAACTGCAGAGCTTTTGTATGGCAACGGATGTAGCTAGTAAACTAATCAGGAAGCCTACAGAGTGGGAGATCTTCACCACCCACACAACACACAAAGGCCTCATGTCTAAAATATATCAACAACTCAAAAAATTGAATCCCTCCAAAACTAACCTCCAAAGTAACACCCATCTCATTAAAAAATGGGCCAAAGTCTTAAAGAGAGTCTTCTCTGAAGAAGTAAAAAAATGGCCTATAGACACATGAAAAAATGCTCAACATATCTGGTCATAAAAGAAATGCAAATCAAAACAACTATAAGACTCCACCTCACTCCAGTCAGAATGGCCAGGATCAGGAAAACGAATGACAACAGATGTTGGAGGGGATTTGGCCAGGCGGGATCAATACTACACTGTTGGTGTTAGTGCAAACTCGTTCAACCACTATGGAAAGCAGGGTGGCAGTGCCTCAAAAGGCTAAACATAGAACTCCCCTATGACCCAGCAATTCCACCACTTGGCATTTACCCAACAATCCAGAAACAAGGGCATACTAAACCCACTAGCACAACAATGTTCGTTGCAGCACTATTCACCATAGCAAATTTATGGAACCAACCCAGATGTCCCTCAGTTGATGAGTGGATCAACAAGTTGTGGTATTTGTACACAAAGGAATTCTATGCTGCTGTCAGAAAGAATGACATCGACCCATTTGTTAGGAAATGGAAAGACTTAGAACAAATCATATTAAGTGAAGTAAGCCAGACTCAAAGGAACTTAGGCTCAGTGGTTTCCCTCATTCGTCATAATCAGTAGAAACCTTGGGCTGTACTAGCAGAAATTTGCAATAGAGCAAAAGGCCATATATAAGGCCATATAATGTGAAGCTAATTGAAAGGACCTCCAGGATACTGAACAAAATCCATATAATGAATAATTGTTGTCCTTAATGTAGATGTTGTCTCTCATCTCCTTTGCTGTCCCTTGGTTCTCCCATATTGGTATAGTATCTCACTTTGTTATCTGATATATTGAATTTATTTGTATTTGGATATTTGAAATTTGATAGGGAAGGGGGGAAAACCAAGACGGGTGGGGGGTGTGGGGTTGGAGGGAAATGGGTACCAAGACATGTGAATGGGTATCAATGTATGTGAATTAATGCACCTTCTATCCGGCAAATATCATGTAACCCTTTTACTAATTACAATAAAAATTAAAAAAAAAGAAAGTTGTAGTGTGTGGGGAGGATGATTGGGTCAAATACCTTTCTTCTTAGAAATATACCTCATCTGGTTGCCCTGGATTTTCCTGGCCTTCTTCTTAGAGAAAGACCTGTTATACTGGATTTGTGGCTTGGCAATGATCTAGCATGTACATCTTCGAGTAAGACAGCCAAAACTTCCATGCCTGAGACTCGAGTTTCCTGACCTTTGGCAACAGAACAGCAATATCTTTCTTCCTCCTGAGCCACAGGCCAAGTGAGCTGGCTTGAGTTGGTTGTTAGTTACAGTGGCTTGGTTACCAGGTTACATATTCTGTTCCATTGTGAGGGAGGCAGGGTCACCTTTCCGGGCCCAATGACCAAAGATCCTTCCTCACCGAAGACCTCACCAAAGACATACTGGAGGCTGAATCTCTCCTCCAATCTCACAATATACATGTGGATGTAGTAAACAGCACACCTTATTTGTCCAGTCCCAATGTCTTCCACTAGGCCCAACTACCAGTCTGGTCTCAGGCTCCAGGAGCCTTTCTTAGGTAAGATCCAAACTTAAGGCTCAATATTGCCCTCATACTTTACAAAACATTTGCTTCACAGTGCCTTCTCTGCCTGCATTTTGCCCCTGGTCGAATTTTCATTGTTTTTGCTAGTCTTGTGACTGGACCTCAGAGTGTGAACATTGTTCTTGGGCTTTCTTTAGGCTTTAGCTGTCCCACCGAGCCACAGCACCACTTGCAGCGTTTTCTATGTATGTGGTAATGAGGAATCAAACCTGAGTCTTTTTGTGTGGTAGCCAAGAACTCTACCACGAGGTCAAACACACAGGGCATCTTGCACATATTTTTGACTTCAATTTATTAGGACATTATTAGGTTTCTGTATCCTAATCAATTTCTTCCTGATGATTAGCTTTGCTGTCATGTGTAAAAAATGCAAGAGGGAAAAACACAGAAGAATTAGTGAAACTAAAAAAAAAGCATTACACACATAGATAAGTGTTCATTCTTTCTAGGAGAAAGGATATTTTGATATGATGATGATGACTTTATAATTACTATGTCAGGGTTGAGAGTTTGGCATAGTGGTAGAGTACTTGCCTAGCATCCATGAAGATCTGGGTGTGATTGCTCAGTATCACATAGATAGAAAAATCTAGATGTGGCACTGTGGCTCAAGTGGCAGAGGGCTAGACTTGAGAAAACCCGAGGACAGTGCTCAGGCCCTGAATTCAAACCCCAAGACTGGCAGAAAGATAAAAGAAAATAAAAATCCTTTTTACGAGCTAATTCACTCACAGCATTTGCTTCTGAAATCTTCGCTTCTGCATCATGTGAAATACCCCTTTCCCTCAACGTAGACAAGAAAAACAGATCCATCCCATGGTCCAGTGTGAGGCCACTGGTTGGGCTAAGAGCTAGTCGTGCAGCAACACATAAATTTTATTCTAATACTTTCCAAATTTTGTACTCAAATATGCTACCTACTTACCAACTTAGATGAGTTATCCTTATGCTATACCTTTTCTTCATGACTACAATATTCTTACACTCCTACGTTAACCCTCTTTACCTCCCCTGAACTCTCTCATTCTTTTTTTCTATCTATGGACCTCTGCTGGTCTTTCAACCCTTATACTGCACGGATCTACACTTGATGGCTGTTGAGCAATATTGTATATGTAGGTGGTTAATTATTCTCTAGGCTCAGAGGTGTTGGGGAATGACTGTGGGGTCAGTGACCGTGACTGTGGGGTCAGTGACCTTGGACCCCCACAATTGAGTACATAAGGAAGTAAGCTCTTATCATGATTTTGGGCTGTGTCAATAGCTTCTCATTTAACCTGTTTGGGACTTGATAGCTTCTCATTCAACCTATTTCAGACTTGATACTGTTTGTATGAATGTAGCCCCTGGCAGTTCCCTAGTTTAAAGAAGTGTATTTAAGATTGAGAACTGGAAATAAACTGGGCTACGGTCTTGGGCTACAGGCTTCTTAAGCTGTGGCTCTTGATCTGGGCTGTAGCCCTCCTGAACCCCATCTGTTTGTCTCTCTTCTATTTTGTCCTAGTCCTTGCCCCCTATTTCAGGAATCCCAATCTGCGAACCCTGGTTTGCTGCCATTTGGCCCCGGCAACTGGCGCCCAAACAGGGACCCTGAAAATCTGGCACGAAGGTGAAGGACCCCTCCCTGTGGTGAGTAACACATCGTAGGACTATTAAGAGAGGATCTTAAGAGAGTGTATAGTCAGGAGTAAAAATTATGGGTCAAGTTAATAGCCATAGGTCATATGTACCGATCTTAACAGGCCTACTTGAAGCCCACGGAACGTGGGTGGAAAAAGGGGTGCTTCAGAGCTTCCTACAGTTTGTCGAGGAGGCATGCCCGAGGTTTATAGAGGAGGGATTCCAAAAAACCTGGCAGCGGATAGGAAAAAGAATTCAAGAATATTATAATGTATATGGCCCCGAAAAGACCCCAGTAGAGGCTATTGATGTATGGAATTTAGTAAGTGAATGCATAGATCCTCAACATGAGAATGCTGAACTTAATCTTGAATTAAGGGAACTTTATGAGTTAAAGGACCCTTCTGAAAACCCTGAGGCTGAGCCATATGCCGCAGCCCAAGAGAGTCTAAGTGAGATCTTGAAAAGGGAACAACAACCAGTAGATATTGAGTATCAGAATTCAGGTTTGAATATCAAGGAGGAAAGTTATGATGAGTCAATGGAGGGCCGGGTGGCTACGATGGAGAAGAAGTTAGAAGAAATGCTACATTTTCTATCGAAAATGGGGATGGAGCAGAGAGCCCCCCCAGAAGTAGGAAAGAAAGATGACCCTCAGGCCACTATGGTGTCTGTTTCTAAACCTTACCCCTCACACCCACCGCCACCGGCTGTAGCCTTACGGCCTCAATCCCTTTTTCAACCTTTAGGCAAGCCTAAAGGCCCTAGCAACAAGTCCCTTTTAACAGGCACTACAACCAGGCACAGTGCATCGCAATTAAACCTGACTCAGGCTGCTAGAGAGAGGGAAGATATTTCAGGGCCTCGATGCTTCCCTAGTTTAGATGATCATGATGAACAAGTATACCATCAACCTGTTCCTGTTAAACTGTTACAGGATTTAAAGAGTGCCTGCTCCCAATATGGGCCAACTGCCCCTTTTACTCAAGTAATATTGGAGGCCGCGTGTGCTGGTATTGCATGCCCAAATGACTGGAAGCGGCTTGCCAGAGCATGCCTTAGTGCAGGAGAGTACTTATTATGGGAGACAGAGTTCACTGCACAGTGTCGGGCTAAAATTGAAACAAATAGGTCTAAGAACCTGCCTTACACTGTTGATCAGTTGTTAGGAGAGGGAACCTATAAAAACACCGAAGATCAATTGGGTTATGCAAAGGAGGCCTATTTGCAAATAAATGCTGCGGCAAGAGAGGCTTGGAAAAGGTTACACAATTCCAATCGTACAAAAAATCTAGTAGAAGTTAAACAGGGACCGAATGAACCTTATCTAGAATTTTAGTCTCGATTAATGGAGACTGCAGACCGCCTACTACAAGATGAGAATGCAAGGAAGATTATAGTTAGACACATAGCCTATGAAAATGCCAAAGCCGCCTGTCAGGCGGCTATCAGACCCCATAGGAATAAGGGAGGAATCACGGACTTTATTTCACTGTGTGCTGATATTGGACCCTCCCATGTACAAGGCCTTACTTTAGCCGCCGCTCCTCAAGAAAAGACTGTTACTGAATTTCTAAAATACAGAGGTCAGCGGCATTCTCGGGATGCTAGACCCCCAGGGCGTTGCTTTTCTTGTGGACAAATAGGACATTGGGTGACGCAATGCCCACGCCAAGCCAGGTTAAAGAGAGAAAAATCACCTGGCACATGTCCACGCTGTGGTAAAGGGAAGCACTGGGCTAAAGATTGCAAGTCAGCAACAAATCGCAATGTCCGCCCGTTTTTGGGAAACTGGAGAAGGGGCCAGCCCCTGGCCCCGCAAAACCATGGGGCAGTCCCTCCCTCTTCTCGGCCACAACCCCCCAAGATCGGTCTCCAGCCTCCTCCATGCCACCCCAGGCAGTGCAGGATTGGACCTCTGTTCCTCCACCTGCTCAGTATTGACCCCAGAGATGGGGACACAAGCTCTCCCCACGGGGGTCTTCGGCCCCCTTCCCCCGGGAGTGGCTGGATTGCTGTTAGGGCGAAGTAGCTCAGCCCTTAAAGGGATACAGATTACACCTGTCAAAATTGACCAGGATTTTACTGGAGAAATCAAAGTTATGGCCTCTGCCCCGAAACACGTGGTATCGATCCCAGCCGGTCAAAAATTAGCACAACTAATACTTGTGCCTTTACCTCCCGGGGAGACTGCTAATTCCCCATGTGGACAGAGAGGATTTAGATCTTCTTATATCTATTGGGTACAAAGCATAAAACAAGAGAGGCCTGAGATGACTATATTTATACAAGAAAAGCCCTTTAAAGGAATATTAGACACTGGAGCAGATGTGTCTGTGATATCTAAAAAACATTGGCCAGCCCAATGGCCCCTGACAACCTCTATGACTTCCCTACAGGGGTTGGGCAAGCAACTGACCCACAGCAGAGCAGTGCGATCCTTGTTTGGAGAGATGAGGAAGGGCACTCTGGTCATTTTCAGCCATTTGTCCTGGATCATCTGCCAATTAATTTATGGGGTCGTGATATCATGGAAAAAATGGGAGTGTATATGTTTAGTCCTAGTGCTGCGGTCACTAAGCAGTTACTTGATCAAGGCCTCCCCCCCTTTAGGGGACTAGGCCGAGCAGCACAGGGGGAGCTAGAGCCACTCAAACCCCAGTCTCACCCTACGAGACAAGGATTAGGTTATTCTTTAACGGGGGCTGTAGTTTGTCCTGCCCCTCATGCTGATCCCATAAATTGGCTCTCTGAAGAACCGGTATGGGTCGAACAGTGGCCTCTTTCACTAGAAAAGATCATTGCAGTACAGCAGCTGGTACAGGAACAGCTGGACTTGGGACATGTGGCCCCTTCTAACTCTCCATGGAATTCTCCAATTTTTGTTATAAAGAAGAAGTCAGGTAAATGGAGGCTGTTACAGGATTTGAGGAAAGTGAACGCGTCAATGGAACTGATGGGGGCCCTACAGCCTGGCTTGCCTTCACCCATGGCAATCCCAAAGGATACTTATAAGATTATTATAGATTTGAAGGATTGTTTCTATACTATACCCCTGGCGCCTCAAGACTGTAAGCGCTTTGCCTTCAGCGTCCCCTCTGTTAATTTTAAAGAACCCATGAAGCGATATCACTGGCTTGTGCTTCCACAGGGCATGGCAAATAGCCCAACTTTATGTCAAAGTTTTGTAGCTAGAGCCATTTCTTCCACTCGTGAAAAATTTTCTTCTGTTTATATTGTTCATTATATGGATGACATCTTGTTGGCTTGTTCTGACCCTATTGTCGTACGGCAAGCCTTTGGACAACTAAAGCAAGATCTGAGCCTCTTTGGCCTTATAATAGCAGCTGAAAAGGTTCAGGAACACCCCCCTTTTACATATCTAGGCCATATATTAGGCCCACACTATTTTAAAAGCCAAAAAATACAATTAAAAACTTCACACTTAAGAACTCTTCATGATTTTCAGCAATTCTTAGGAGATATAAATTGGCTTCGGCCTTATCTAAAGCTCTCCACAGGAGAGTTAAAACCCCTCTTTGATCTCTTAAAAGGAGATACCAACCCTACATCCTTGCGCGAATTAAACCCTGACGCCAGGAGGGCCATCCAAATTGTAGAAAAGGCAATTTCCCAGCAACAAGTGACCTATTGTGACTATTCTAAACCATGGGGAGTTTACATTTTAGCTACTTCTCACTCCCCAACTGCTGTATTGTGGCAGGATGGCCCACTTTTATGGCTTTATCTACCGTCAACACCCGGCAAAGTGCTGACCCCCTACTACGAATTGGTAGCTAATCTGATACACATGTGCCGAGTGGATTCCCGTAAATATTTAGGTCAGGAACCTCATTTTATCTGTGTCCCATATAATCTACAACAACAAGATTGGCTATTCGCCCATTGCGATCCTTGGGCCATTGCTTGGGCCAATTATACGGGAAAAATTTTGCATCACTACCCGTCTAACAAACTTCTCCAATTTGCTGCATGTCATACGTTTCTGTTTCCTTCCATAGTACAGGCCTCGCCTTTATCTTCTGCCGCTTTGGTATTTACAGATGGATCCTCTAATGGAACGGCTGCTTTGACCATTGATGGGAAAACTCAATCTTGGGTTACAGGTTTTTCCTCCGCCCAAGAGGTGGAATTAGAGGCTGTTTTACAAGCACTCGTCCTGTTACAAGACGAGCCCTTTAACTTATACTCAGACAGTCAATATGTAATTCGTGCTCTTCAAGTCATAGAAACTGTTCCCTTTATTGGAACTACTAACTCCAATATCCAGACCCAATTTGGCCAAATACAAACTTTGCTTTGTTCTCGCAACCACCCTTGTTTTTTTGGCTTTGTTCGAGCTCACACTAATCTTCCTGGCCCTTTAAGTGAGGGCAATGCGGTTACTGACTCTGCCACCAGAGTTTACTTAACTCAGGTTGAACTTGCTAAGCAATCACATGCCATCCACCATCAAAACAGTCGAGCCCTGCGCCGACAGTTTAAATTATCTAGAGAAGCAGCACGACAAATAGTTAAGACTTGCTCCAACTGTGTCCCTTTTTCACCAGCCCCCCATTTAGGTATAAATCCACGAGGACTGCTTTCTAATCACATTTGGCAGATGGATGTCACGCATGTTCCATCATTTGGCCGATTAAAATATGTTCATGTTACTGTAGATACTTAGTCTAATTTTATCTTGGCCACCCCCCTTGCTGGGGAAGCCACTAAACATTGTATTTCTCACTGCATTCGATGCTTTGCTATGATGGGGATTCCCTGGCAAATCAAAACAGATAATGGCCCTGGCTATGTAGGCCAAGCATTTCAATCCTTCTGTCATTCTTATAATATCACTCATATTACAGGCATTCCTTACAATCCTCAAGGTCAAGGCATCGTGGAGAGAGCTAATGGATTATTAAAACATCAAATTGCTAAAATACAGAAAGGAGAGTCGTATTCCGCTGCCCCTGTGAATATACTTAATCATGCTTTAATTGTTTTAAATTTTTTGAATTTGGATTCAAATAATTTATCTGCTGCTCAGCGATTCTGGGAGAAAAGAGAGCAGCGTGCTTTTGCCTTAGTAAAGTGGAAGGATCCCCTAACTGGTGCTTGGCATGGACCCGATCCTGTTCTAACCTGGGGTCGAGGGCATGTATCTGTTTTTTCACAAGGAGAAAATGATGCTCGCTGGCTGCCTGAACGCTGCGTTCGGATCGTGGAGAGTGACAGTGGCCATCCAAGCAGCGACTCACTGGGCCTACACCCCCAACCCTCCAGTGGTGCATCCTACGACGTGGGAAGGACCTGAGTTATTTGTGCATGTCAATTGGGACTGCTACTGATCCACTTGTTCCACACATTCATATGAGCTGTGTTTCTCCTTTTACTATTATGTAGGGACGTTTTAACTTATTCATTGACTCTACACAATTTAATATGTGACATTATTTTGTCTTTACCATCCCTCTTCTTAATAACCTTTTTTGTAAAAGATGCCCAGGTGAAAAGCAAAGGCCTCCAGAGGTAAGTAGAAGTCGGCCGACCCCCTCGTATGTCTGCGTTTTATTTTATTTTATTTTATTTTATTTTTGTTTGTTTGTTTGAAAAGGTGCACTGTGGGCCTAAAACAGAGGCCTGGGTGGTCCAGGGACGCCTTGACCCCCCCTCCCCTTCTGAGTTTCTTGTCGATAACAAGGCATACCTGAGAGTCCCACCAGCAAGACATGTCTAAATCTAAAAATAGCTGTTTGGTGAAAACATTCATTTGAGCTCATTTTTTTTGTGTTAAGTGTATCTGATTGAGTCCAATTTTATTGTTATATGTCAATGTCTGATTATTTAAAAGTCTCCGTTTCTCTGTCTTGTTCGTGTTACATATTTTTCCTTGTCCAGTTTTGTCTTTAAAATTGGTACCATTTCTAAGTATGGATCCGTATGGTTTTTCTGTGCCTACTCAAGCACACATCCTTGTTATTTTTTTGAACATTTCTGGGCCTAGCATGGCCGCTCCCCCATGTCTGCAGTTGTAACAAGCCCTGGAAAAATAAATTCCAGCTAAGTTGCCTTGCAAAAAGTTTTGTTTTGAACCTGGTTCTCACCTGTAAGAGTAAAATTGGCAAAACTCTCTTGACACAAACTTCCGGAAATTGAACAGCCGATATTAATTTTGCGCACTTTATGATCTTTGAGTATGAATGTGTGTGAATGAGTGAGTGAACATGTTCAAGGTTAAATTGTCAGCATGCTGTATAAAACAATGGATAAATTCATACTTAAACACAAAGACAATTGGGTAAATCTAAGCTTAAAACTTCAACAAAAATATTAGGTTTGAATGTTTTACAATGTCTCAAAGAATTATTGTGTTGTCTTAATGAAAAACTGGTAAATATTTTTCTAGATCCTGAAATCTGCATTTTATTGCAAGGCATACAGCTGTTTACATTGTAAACATTGTATCCTGTTTAGCACAGAGGTGTTAGGGAATTTGGGAGTTATTACTTTAAGTTAAAGTTTGGAAATATGTATTAGATTTAAATGTAAAATTGTTCATTAACGTCAGAAACTTTGCCTGTCTGTCTTTTCTTGCAAACTGATACTAGAAATATGATGGTAAAATGTGGATAATGTGATTAGTATTTTAAAGAAATGTTTAAAGGTTTATCTCCATGCAATTGGGTATATTTTAAAAAAGGAAGGAAACTAAGTCCAGACTTAGACTTTTGGTGCATTGATGTCTAGTTCTTGCGTTAGGGAAAAACTGTTATTTGAGTTTAAACTGTTGTTGGAGTTTTAGACAGTAATCTAAACTGCAAAAAAAAATGCCTCTTCTAAAAGGAGGCCTGAAGGCAAAGGGCGTTCCTTGAGCCCAAGGAGACCTGGAGAAAAGGGAGTGCCTTGAGCCCTTAAAGGTTTTTCAAATGCAAATGAAGACTAAAATGTTAAGTGTTTAAGTTAAAAAGTGTAAACGTTTTAAAGAACATTAGAAATGGGTTTCTGAATAATATTTGAAAGTGAAGTTGTCTTAAATGTTTTAAGAAAGAGAAAAAAGGAAAATCAGGACTAACAAAGTAACTTCCAGCTGCCCATGGAGAAGAACAGCAATCCTTATTCAGATGTAACTTTGGCTTTTACCAAGTTCTAGATAAGCTCATGCTTAGAGACTATTTCTGTGTTGACCACCTTGTTGCTTTAATTGGAGTAACATGGCCTTTTGTAGGACTCACTGATCTGAAAACTGCAGTTCTGAGCCAACCCCGGGCAAAGCAAAGTCCCTGTGAGACTATAGTGTCTAATCTGGCAGCAGAGTGCTAATTGATGCAGAGTTGCTTTGGAGCTCAAAGTGGCAGAGTGCTAGCCTTGAACTGGAGAGCTGAGGGACAGTGCCCAGGCCCCGAGTTCAAGTCCAACAACCAAGCAAGTGAAATGCCAATGGGATGTTTATCCCTGTGTGGAGAGACACTACTGGGACAACGAAGCATCCAGATGCAGAAAGCCACTGCATGGATGGCAGAGATGGTGTCAGATCCTAGAGTCACTCATGCTTGGCCATTCAATATTAATCAGAGCCGGGAGGTCATAGAATAGTTTGTAAGCATGCCTTACTAATGCCTGTGCCTTCCATAACTGGGCAGGAACTTGTCAATCATCTGTGACAGAGGATAGTTTAAAGTCCTAACTGAGTGAAGTTTGATTTGACACCAGCCACAAATTCAGGGTGGATGTGAGGCTTGCGTCCCTATTATCTGTTTAGATCTGGCAACTGAAGCATAGTTAGAGTCGCAGGGATTAAGTTCCCCAGACAATCAGGAAAATGCCTTTGCAAATGGGTGCTATGTAAGCTACACTATTGTAGCCAAAGATGGTTTGTGCAGTTGTTAAAGGTCAGTGACCTTGGACCCCCACAATTGAGTACATAAGGAAGTAAGCTCTTATCATGATTTTGGGCTGTGTCAATAGCTTCTCATTTAACCTGTTTGGGACTTGATAGCTTCTCATTCAACCTATTTCAGACTTGATACTGTTTGTACGAATGTAGCCCCTGGCAGTTCCCTAGTTTAAAGAAGTGTATTTAAGATTGAGGACTGGAAATAAACTGGGCTACGGTCTTGGGCTACAGGCTTCTTCAGCTGTGGCTCTCGATCTGGGCTGTACCCTCCTGAACCCCATCTGTTTGTCTCTCTTCTATTTTGTCTTAGTCCTTGCCCCCTATTTCAGGAATCCCAATCTGCGAACCCTGGTTTGCTGCCGGTTGGCCCCGGCACAGACGGACTTAAACACAATAGAGATTGGATTGAGAGGCTTATTGTTTTGGGTATAAATCGCTTATCAGTGGTTGTATTAGACTGGTCTGTAAGTGCACAAAAAGAAAGAGTGATAATACCAATCAAAACTTGTGAACATCTAGTGTCTGCCAGCTACAGAGGTCTAGGTTGGTTATATCTGAAAAACTATAATCGTATTTAGTAGTAATCTTGCTCCCATTTTCAAATGGGCAGAACAAGAAACTCAAGAAAAATGTCAAATCAAGAAACAACATCCCCCACCCAATGTATATAGACAATGGAACAGTCACTGGCAAACCTGGAGGAGAGTCTTCCAAGTGCTACACAAATGCAATTGATAAACATCATTAATGGAAAAAGTGAAAATATAAAGAAAGAGATAATGGAGGAAACCATAGCTGAACAAGAGGAAAGCAAAAACAAGGTGATAAGTGAAAAAGAAGAAGCCATAAAGGAGGCCATAAGAAAGGTTTTTCAAAGAAAGATGGATGAATTCATAGAATCCACAAATAAAAACGTGACCAAACTCCAGCAAATGTCCAAAGAAAATAAAGCTACTGAGCTAACCACTCAAAAGGAAATTAAGGAGATAAAGAAATCCATACATGATCTAAAACAAGAGATGCAAGGCATCAAAAATGAGAAATTAGAAGCAAGGGAGGTGAACAATAAAGTAGAAAGCTTTGATAGCAAGTTAGACAATGCAGAGGAGAGAATTTTCGGGGCTGAAAATAATTTAGTTATTATAGAGAAAGAACAGAAAATGAGTCAATCCAAATCTAGGAAATATGAGAGAGCGCTTCAGGAGGTCCAAGATGCAATTAGGAAGCCTAATTCAAGGCTAGTTGGTATTGAGGAGGGCGTGGAGAAAGATGTCAATGGTATTGGAAATATACTTCAGGGAATCATCTCAGAGAATTTCCCAAATATCCAGAAGGGCAGGCCCATCCAGATACGAGAAGCTTTTAGAACCCCAAACAGACCTGACCAGAAAAGAACATCCCACCGCCACATTGTGATCTGAACTGGATCAATAGACACGAAAGAAAAGATCCTAAAGGCAGCCAGGGAAAAGGGATCAGTAACCTATAAAGGCAAACCAATCAGAATAACCCCAGATTTCTCAGCAGAGACCATGCAAGCACGAAGTGACTGGAAGCATATATGTCATGCCCTTAAATCACATAAATACCAACCAAGAATACTGTAGCCAGCTAAGCTCTCCTTCATAACTGAGGGAACAATAAAAACATTCCATTCCAGGGAAAAGCTGCAACAATATGTCGAAACAAAACCAACACTACAGAGAATTCTCAAAGATGCTCTATACATAGAAAACCAAAATAAATGCAACATAGGGAAAGAAATGGCACCTAAACAGCATACGATCTAAGGACCACAAGAACTGTCAAGACACAGGCCCTACTAAAAGCTTTCAAAAATGGTAGGAACTAATAAATATCTCTCAATCCTATCTCTCAATATCAATGGACTTAACTCTCCAATTAAACGGCATAGGCTGTCTAGTTTGGATCAAAAAACAAGAGCCATCGTTCTGCTGTCTTCAAGAGACACATCTTACCCAAAAACAATCATCTTTTGAAAGTGAGAGGTTGGAATAAACTCTATCAAGCTAACTGCCCCCATAAACAGGCTGGAGTTGCCATCGTCATATCAGATACAATAGACTTCAAACTAAAATTAGTAAGAAAAGACAAAGAAAGTGACTACATACTACTAAAGGTATCTTTCCTCCAGGAAGACATAACGATCCTAAATATTTACACACCCTTTTGAAGATTCTCAAAAGATTGAAGATTCTGCCAGTGTAAGTTAGATTCCAGCATTGATATTAAATAATGCTATGAGTATTGTTTTATATTTGAAATAGCACTATTGAAAAAATCTAACACACATTTGCTTAGTATTTGCTTTTGATTTCCCAAGAAGTTCAGTACAAGCTAACATGTGTGGCATATATCGACTGGGAGAAATGATTCAGAATATGTGACTCATTTGAACAGGAGTCAGTGAAAAGATACAGAAGCAGGATACCCATATTGTGATAATTTGTATCTTTTGCATATTTTGTGTTTGTTATTAATTCCATTTGTGGTATACATTTCTAGGTAAAAACTTTTAAAATGTTTCCAAACAATTTGTTATTTCAACGGCAAAAAAAGACATTTATATGCCTGATAAAATTCACAGAATCCAAATTTTTCCATATTATTTTTTGTTTTTTTGTTTTTTTTTTGGTGGGTCATAGATCTTGAACTCAGCCTGCGCACTATCCCTGAGCTCTTCAGCTCCAGGCTACCACCTTACCCTGGAACCAAGCCCCACTTCCCATTTTCTAAAGGTAAATTGGAGATAAGAGTCTCAGGTCTTTTTGTGCCAGGATGGCTTTAAACCTTGATCCTCAGATCTCATCATCCTGAGTAGCTAGGATTATAGAAGTGAGCCACCACCCCAACATGCTCAGCTTTCTGGGTTTTTTTAAACAAGCCCTTAGGCTGGAACTCGGTCTGAGCACTGTCCTTCAGCATTCCTCAAGCCTAGTGATCTTCTACTTGAGCCACAGCACTACTTCTGGTTTTTCTGTGTATGTGGTACTGCGGAATTGAACCTTCGTCTTCATACAAGCACTCCACAACTATGCCAAACTCCCAGCCCCTCCACATTAGTTTTTATGATACATCTTTCCATGCATCTAGGATGGCTAGAATTCTTTCTTGAGTTTCCCAAGATCAGGGAGTATTGGTGTGTCCCATCCTGTGTGGCTACATAACCATTGTTTAGGGTACAGTTCTCTCTTCATTCTACCCATCTAGAGCAATTTTCATCTTCCATGTATAATCATTAAACATTCAGCTCCTGTTCCTCTCTACTCCATTCTCTGGAACCATCGTGCTTTTTGGCTCTAAGGGTTTGTTGATCCTTGGAAGCTCTGGAAGGGAAAACATACCCTAGCTCTTCCTTTATGACTGCTGTATTTTTAGTTTACTGTAATCAAGATTCATCTGTAAAATATAGTAAAATGTTCTTCCTTTTCAATGCATTGTTTTGCATATTTCTATCTTTTGATTATTATTAATAGTTGTGAATGGATTCTCCACATATTTGTTCTAGTCTCTGCTTTCTCTTCCGTTAGGTACAAATCTAGAAATAGTAGTGTTGGACCATATTTCTATGTAATTGTATATTTAGTACTTTTTTAGCACTCTCCACGCAATTTTTGATTGTTTTATATTCCTTGCAGAACTATTCCAAAGTTCTACTTCTTCTCACTACCTTCCCAGTAATAGTTAGACTTTGAAAGTTGTTTTTTTTGTATGCGTGTGTGTGTGTGTGTGTTTGTGTGTGTGTGTATGTGGATCTTTTTGTTTAAAACTATATTTATATTAACATATTTAAAGTAATGATTTCATTGTAATTTTAATTTTTCTCATGACTGTTAATATTGAACTTCTTTCTACATTTTGAACTACTATTTCTATCTATTCTTTTTAGAAAATCCTCTCCAATCTCCAATTTTTTTCCCTTTTTTTGTGGGGTAGTGGGGAAAGTCATGGGGCTTGGACCTTGGGCCATGAGCTCTTTAGTTTAAGGCTATTGTCCTACCCTGAGTATTGCCCCTCAGTTCTTCTGCTCACAGCTCCCTACCCCTCTTCCCATTATATACAGAACAAAGGTCATCCTCAGTCTTTTTGAAAAAGTAAACCTACAGTAAATTTGTAGTATGAAACAGCAAGAAATAAATTTCTTGCCAGGTGCAGTGACTTCTACCTGTAATCCTATCTACTCAGATATCAGGCTGATATCTAAAGATTTGGTTCAAATCCAGCCTGGGCATTAGAAAGTCTATGAGACTCTCATCTACAATTAACCACTAGAATATGGGAAATGGCACTGTGGCTTCATAGGTAGAGTGATAGCATTGAGTTGAAGAGCTCAGGAACAGTGCGCAGGCCCAGAGTTCAAGCCGTACAAATCCCATAGCCAAAAAAAAGAAAAAAAAGTTTCTTCCCCAAGTGATTATTATGCCAGACATAGAACATTAACATTCTGGGTGTACTTCACAGTATTATTACTTGATACCCTAAGATTTTGCAATATTCTCACAGAACCAGCATATGTCATCATATAATGTAGTTCCTTTTCAATGGAATTATTCCATTTATAACCTAAATCTACTCCCCTGACTTATTTTTGTCGATACCACAATTGCTCTACCATGATATGCCACAAGCCATTAAACATTTTATGGTGGGTAATTGGAAAGGAGTCTCATGGAATTTTGTGCCAGGCTGGCTTTGAACCATGGTCCTCAGATCTCAGTCTCCTGAGTAGCTAGGATGACAGGCGTGAGCCACCAACACCTGGCTTGCCTTTTTATTTTTTGTGCGTCTTGGGACTTGAACTCTGGGCCTAGGCACCATCCCTAAACTTTTCAGGTCAATATTTCATGTAAGTCTAAACATTTAAGTAAAGGAATACAATTCCAACAAAAAAAGAATAAAATTCCAGACATGGTGTGTCTAAAACTCAGTGCTAATTACATGATGAATATGTGCCATTCCAGAAGCTGGTGTCATTTGATGATGTAGCTGTGGATTTCAGCTGGGAGGAGTGGCAGCATCTGGACAATGCTCAGAGGACCCTGTACAGAGATGTAATGCTGGAGACCTACAGCAACCTGGTGTCCTTAGGTGAGCAAAAGTCAAATTCACTTGCAAGGCCAAGTGCCTTGTTATTTTGCAGATACGTGAATGTTTATCAAACTTTCAATACTATTTAAATGAAGGATTCCAGGCCATGAGAAGTATCATTACTTTCTAAAGAAAACCTAAGGTAATTTTGTACTCATTCTTCAGGATACCTTCAGGATAATTTGACAACAATTCTAAATTATGTTTCCTCTAATGGAGACGACATTCCAAACTTACACAGTAATTGTAAGTGGATAAACAATCCAGAATAGAATATATATCATTATTGGAAATAGGATCTACAAATCACTAAACAGTGAGTTTATAATGGAAACCTGGCACTAGGTGCAATGTTTCATGCCTGTAATCTTAAAATATTCAGGAGGAAGAAATCTAAGAATTCTAATTTGAAGCCAGCAATGGCTTAAAAATTGCCATGAAACTCTAAAACTCCAAGTAACCCCTCAAAAATGTTAGTGGAGTGTCAAGAGTTTGACTTTGTGGTTGAGTGCTTGCCTAGCATGCATGGAGACGTATGCATGTAAGTGGAGCTGGGACTCAAACTGGTATTTTTCTAGCCTTGAGCAAGACAGCTAAGTTTATGCCATACAAAATGAATCCAGAGCTGGGGAAAAGTCAACCATGGAGCCAGTGAGAAATGAGAAAAAAGATTTAATAGATAACTTGTGAGTAGGATGTCTGCGAACCTAAAGCAATGATGACCCAGCATAAGCAATAATTCTCTACTGTTTCTAATTTACAGGGCCCTATGTTCCCAAACCTGTATAAATTGACAAGCTAGAGCACTGTGCAGAACATTGGATAGGAAATTCCTCTGACAAGAATATCACAGGTGAATGAATGCATCTTCATATTGATGTTGGAGCCTGAGCCCCATTGGTAAGTTCATGTTGTGATGTACTGAGCAATAATATTCTTAGTTACCCAAAATCCTGTGTGGAACCTATGGAATTCTTTGTGAATGAATCAAGAATCATTTTCTTTTCCCAATCCTATGCTTGGTCTCAGGGCCTGAGCATGGTCCTTGGGTTTTCTCAAGGCTAGCTCTCTACTTCTTGAGTCATAGCACCACTTCTGGCTTTTTCTTTGTATGTAGTACCAAGGAACTGAACCAGGTCTTTGTGCATGCTAGCCCAAACCCCCGGCACCAAGAATCATAGGGTGATATAATGAATTCTATGTGGCAGTAGAGTTAAAGTTAGATTTCTCTGTAGAAATCACTGTGAAACAAAATAAAATGAGAAAGCCATGAGCCCGTGGCTCATGCCTGTAATCCTAGCTACTTAGGAGGCTGAGATCTGAGGATCAAGGTTCAAAGACTGACCTATCACAAAAACACCTTAGAATCTTCTCTCCAATGAACCAATAGAAAATGAGAAGTGGTGTTGAGGCTAAAGACATAGGGCAGTAGCCTTGAGCTGAAGAGCTCAGGAAGAACAGCCAGGTCTAGAATTCAAGTCCCATGACTGCAAAACAAGAAAGAAAGAAAGAAAGAAAGAAAGAAAGAAAGAAAGAAAGAAAGAAAGAAAGAAAGAAAGAAGAAAGAGGGAAGGAAGAGGCAAGGAAGAAAAGAAAGAAAGAAAGAAAGAAAGAAAGAAAGAAAGAAAGAAGAAAGAAAGAAGAAAGAGGGAAGGAAGAGGGAAGGAAGAGGGAAGGAAGGAAAGGAAGAAAGAAAGAAAGGAAGAAAGAAAGAAAGAAAGAAAGAAAGAAAGAAAGAAAGAAAGAAAGAAAGAAAGATATTTTATTTCTTTAAAACTAAGACTATAAATGATTGAGCAAACAAGGAATAAGTCAGGGCATTATTCTCTGATAAGGATAATATCTTTTTGCTGGTAGGAAGATACTGGTATTTAGATTATTTCTCAAAAATAAAAGAAAGGCAGCTATTCCTCAATGTATAAACAAAACAGTATTTGAAAAAAAAGAGCTGTAGGTATACTATATGTAGTACTCAGCTTAAAACTGTAGCAATACATAGATGGGTAATTTCAATAAATATTTCCTGTGATATAAAAAGAGAACTATTATATAAGTACCGCGTGCTAACCGATTGCGCCACTGGAGCACTCCTTTGCTCTCCCTTGGTTATCTCATATTGGTATAGTATCTCACTTTGTCATCTGATTTATTGAATTTATTTGTATTTGGATATTTGAAATTTGATAGGGAGGGGGGAAAATCAAGACGGGTGGGGGGTGTGGGGGGGAGGGATACGGGTACCAAGACATGTGAAAGGGTATCAATGTATGTGAATTAATGCACCTTCTATCTGGCCAGTATCATGTAACCCTTTTACTAATTACAATAAAAAAATACAAAAAAAGAGAACTAAAACACAGAAAAACATTTTTGGTCATTGTAAAATATCATTTTCTTAATATGTTAGGGAGAAAAGCATATATTTCTCACAAATCAATTTCCACTTTTATATTTTAAAATATCTAACACTTAGGATGGGAAAGTAAAGTCATTACCTTTACAGTAAGGAATATTTGTATCTCATGTATGTTTGTGTCTTTTTTTCTATGACTCATTTTAGATGTCCAGGTAATGGAAAATGTGTTCAAGACCTGCCAGGAAAGTCCACATGAATGTCTTTGTGAAGTAGCAGTTGCAAGTAGTATCGAAGTGGAGGAAAACGTGAGATTAGCAACAACTTTAAATTTGAGCTCTACACATAATCCAGAGCTGATTAGTAATAACGGTAACAACTTAGGGGTGAGGACTAAGGAGTTCATTAAGTGTCAGAACATGCTTCTGTCTCCTAAGCCTGATGAGATGCATGCTGCATATAGATCTCGTATGTCTCCTGCTCTTAAAAAATCCATCGGATATTCAGAGCATTTTATTCATGATTATGACAGTCCAAAAGATCTGCAATATCATAATTCTGTTCTTCCTGCCCAAGAAATTCTTCAGGGAGGGAGGAAAACTGCTAAATGTACTGTGTGATGAAAAATGTTGTACTTAACACCGACCATCACTACACATCCGAAAATGTACACAGGAGAGACTCCTCATACATGTAGTGAATGTGAGAAATCTTTCAGTAATGAAATATGCCTTACAATATCTCAGAGCAAATATCCTGAGATATGTGATGCGTACATCAAGTGTGAAAATTAATTTCTGAGAAGTCAGACCTGACGCTACAACCTCGATCTCCAAGAGAAGACAAACCTTATGAATATGAGGAACGTAATAAAATTTCTGCCCAGAATTCAGCTCTCAGCACACATCAGAGATCTCACACAGAAGAGAAATCTTATGAATGGGATAAATGTGGGAAGACTTTTAGACTGAAATCATACCTCACTTTGCACCAGAGAAGACACACAGAAGAGAAACCTTATGAATGTAACAAATGTGAAAAGTCTTTCACCCAGAAGATACATCTTCGAGTTCATCAAATAACACACACAGGAGAGAAATCTTATAAGTGTAATGAATGTGGAAAGTCTTTCCAAGGGAAGGGAAAACTTCGTGTTCATCACAGAATATACACAGGAGTGAAACCTTATGAATGTAACCAATGTGTAAAGTCTTTCAGACAGAAATCTTCCCTCAAATTGCATCAAAGAACACACACAGGAGAGAAACCTTATGTGTGCAACAAATGTGGAAAGACCTGCAAGTGGAAGTCATATCTTGATGGGCATAATAGAACACACACAGGAGAGAAAACTTATGCATGTAGTGAATGCGGAAAGTCTTTCAAATGGAAGGTAAAACTCCATGTTCATCAGAGAATATACTCAGGAGAAACACCTTATGAGTGTAACATATGTGGAAAGTCCTTCACACAGAAGCCAAACCTCAACATGCATAAGACAATTCAAACAGGAGAAAAACCTTATGAATGTAACCGATGTGGAATGTCTTTCAAATGGAAGTCTTCCCTCAAATTGCATCAGAGAACACACACAGGAGAGAAACTGTACGAGTGCATCAAATGTGGTAAGACCTTCAGATGGAAGTCACATTACAGGAGGCATAACAGAATTCACACATATTAGAATCCTTAGGAATATAACCAAATTTGAAAGTCTTTCGTGCAGTATTCACCCTTCAGGAAGCGTAAGAGAGTTCACACATATGAGAAGCCTTAGCAATGTAATAAATAGGAAAGAGTTTTTAGTCTGTGGAAGAAAACTCAGCTTGTGTCACAGAACCAACACAAGATCAAACCCTTAATGAATGTAGCAAATGTTCAGTCTTTTCCCCAGAAGGCACAAGTCAAGATTTATCACTAAACACCCACAGGATAGAATCCTATGAATAAAATGAAAGGGAAATTTTTTTGAAGAACTCATAGTTGAGTTTGCATGATACCACACAGACACAGGATAAAAATCGTAAGAATATAAGAATATGAAAAATCCATCATGAACGCATGACTATGTATAAAATGCACATAGGAGAGAAAAACCTTATGAATATTACAAATGTGGAAAGTGTTTGACCTGGAAGGCATACTTCTGTGTTCATCACAAACCTGATTCCCATAGAAGAAAAGAAAACTAATGAATAGAACAAATGTGCAATGACTTTTAATCAGAAGTCAGTCTTCAGTACATTTCAGAACATACACAATAGAGAAATTCTGAGTAATGAAAAACATTTAGCTATATATAGAATCTCTGTATATGGGAGCATTAGGGTAAGTCTTCTAAACAAAGTCAACCTTCAGCAAGCATTAAGAGCACTCACAGAAGAAATAATATCATGTAGGAAAACCTTTGTCAGAAACCTCTAAAAGCTGACTGTGTGGCTTAGTGGTAGAGTGCTAACCTATCAAGGATGAAGGCCTGGGTTAGATTCCTCAATACTACGTGAAAAGAGCAAGCCAGAAGCAGCACTGTGGTTCAAATGGTAGAGTGCTAACCTTGAGCAAAAGTAGCTCAGGCCCTGAGTTCAAGCCTAAGGATTAGAGAGAGAAAGATAGAGAGAGAGAGAGAGAGAGAGAGAGAGAGAGAGAGAGAGAGAGAGAGAGAGAGAGAGAGACAGAAAGAAAGAGACAGAAAGAGAGAGAGAAAGAGAGAAAAGAGAGAAAGAGAGAGAAACAGGAACTTCTAAATTTTACAGATAGAGAAGGAGAGAGAGAAGGAGACAGAAACTAATTTCTAAACTTTACAGTCTTTCTATTTCCTTACAAATTCGTCTATGTCATTCTTTCTGACAGAAGCACAGAATTCCATTGTGTAAAAATACCATATTTGATCTACTCATCAACTGACGGGCATCTGGGTTGGTTCCATACCTTTGCTATAGTAAATAGTGCTGTGATAAATGTTATTGTTCTAGTGAATTTAGTATGTCCTATCTGGACGATTGGCAAGTAGTGAAATTGCTGGATCACAGGGGAGCTCTATGTTTAGTCTTTTTGGGATACTGCCATGGTGCTTTCCATAGTGGTTGAACGAGTTTGCAATCCCACCAGCAGTGTAGTAGTGATCCCACCTGGCCACATCTCCTCCAGCATACGTTATTAGATTTCTGGATCTAAGCCATTCTAACTGGAGTGAGGAGGAAAAGGGAAAGAGGAACTGAAACTTTCTCTCCTTACCGATGACATGATTCTGTATTTAAAGAACCCTATAGACTCTACTCCAAAGCTGCTTGAGCTGATATAAAACTTTGGTAAGGTAGCAGGGTATAAAATTAACCCTCAATGTCAACTGCCTTCCTATATGTCAACAAATGAGAGGAATGAGGCAAGAATCAGGATAGCAACTCATTTTGCTATCAAAGAAAATAAATACCTAGGAATTAACTTAGAATGTAAAGCACCTTTTTGATGGAACTATAAACTCTGGAGAAGGAAATTAACGCAGAACTGAGGAAATGCAAAAACCTATGCTCCTCGTTTGGAAGAAGTAATATTGTAAAAATGGCAATCTTGATAAGGACTATCTACAAATTCAGTGTAATATTCATCAATATCCCAATGTCATTCTTTAAAGAAACAGAAGAGGAAATCCAAAATTTCCCTTGGAATAATAAAAGACCCCTTATAGTCTGTCTTCTTGCATGATACATAATGTTTAATCTCACCTTCTCCACCAAAATCTCACCTTTCTCATTGAGACATAGGTGGCCCTGTTTACTAGCAGCAAAGGCTCAAACGCGCAGTTTCAGGTGTCACCACTGCCTCTGTTACTGGGTAGATCCAACTCTGTCATCGATTCTGAGGTCTGCTCTGGGAGTCTTGGTCACAAGTTGTTCTGTGGCTTCTGCTGCCAGCCTGTGCCTATTTGCTTCCTTTTCCTCCAGCAGCCTACAACAGGGAATGAAGTTCAGGCGCTGATGCTCTCCTTTATATGCAGGGCAGGATGAGCCCAACCCTCCCTCATCTTCCTCTTCCAATTTCTGGGAAAAAATGTGCTGGCAGAAGTCCTCAGGTGTGGCGCATGGCTGATCCACACTTTTAATCCAGGCTGGTCAGGAGGCTGAGATCTGAGTATGGAAGTTCCAAGTCACCTAGAACAGGAAAGTCTGATAGTTTCTTACTACCAAAAATAAAAACAGCTGGGAATGGAGATTGGGCTCAAGTGGTAAAGGGCTAGTCTTGAGTACAAATGCTTAGTGCCCAGGCCCTCAGTTCAGGCTCCAGCACTGCCAACAACCTCACTTTAGTGAGATTTTAGCTTTATCCATGTAGGCATATCTCACTGGAATCTTTGCTGGTAGAGATAGTCTTCATAATTTTGTCTCAAGGTTAAGGTCCTTCTGGGGTAGTACACAAAAGGTGTCATGGAGAGAGCAGCCCCACGTGCTCCAGGTTTGAAGATGGCATAGATCAAGCCAGCATGGAGT
The DNA here is from genome assembly GCF_031878675.1 of Megascapheus bottae. Lineage (NCBI taxonomy): Eukaryota > Metazoa > Chordata > Mammalia > Rodentia > Geomyidae > Megascapheus > Megascapheus bottae. The sequence goes on from NW_028327503.1 coordinate 110,215, forward strand.
TGGCACATCAGTCTTTTTCCTAGCACCACCTACCAGTGAATGTCAAATGATATTGATTGTTGTGGGATTGTGTGATTGAAGTGCCCCATTAAGGGCAGTATTAGCACATCCAAACTTGGATACCAGGAATGCTGAAATCTCAAAGCTAAGATTTCTGTTGGCTACAGAAATGCTGGTGTGTCTGTTATTCACTAAAAGTTCAGGTGCAAAGATTCTGAAGCTTAATGCCATGTGTTTATTCCATTTAGTAAAATTATTTTAATGCACTGTATAAGTTAAAACATTTGATAAGAGTCAGGGGTAGTGAAAACATTGTTCTTGAATTCAGGTGTCTGGCAGGGTAATGGGGGGTGTTGGTGGCTGGGACTATGAAGCTGGAGCTGCTATCAAACCATGGATCATGTTCCTCTTTGTCTGGGAGAAATGACTCCAAAGATGAAATTTGAATGGTGAGGAAAAGATGATGATGTACTCAGGAAATTTCTCCTGAACAAAACCTCATGTGAAAGTGGGATGGGGGCTGGGCATGTCTGAGGCAGAGCTTAAGGGGGCTTCTCATGGAGTTGATAACATTCCTTGTGACTTCAGGCATGCAGCAGGGTGTTTTAGATGACCATTGTGAGATGGATGGAATAAGACTGGAGACAAGATGAATGCTGGGATCCTGCAATGCTCTTGCATGAGTGGCTGGTGGCTCACGTGAAAGAACTAATTATGTCTAAATAAGAAATCAGGAATTTGTTTTGATTAGATAATACCTGTAATCCGAGGCATATTCAGGATCCTGATCTTAGTATTGTGGTTTAAAACCAACCCAGCAAAGGGAAAAATGCATGAGACTCATACTCCCAGTTTAGAGCAAGAACAAAGATTGAAGTAGAGCTGTGGCTCAAGAGCTAGAGTGCTACCTTGAGCAAAGAAAAGCTATGAAAAAGCTCCAGAAAAGTGTTGGAGTATGGGTTCTATATGTGGTGAACTGGAAGCCCAGCAGTGACTTGTTAACCACAGAGTCACCATGATGAGCAAAGGATAGAAATCTGCATGAGCCTCTTAGCGGATGGAGTCACAGAAGAGAACCTCAGCTCCCATCCCATAGTTAGAAGTATATAGAGATGGGGAAGTTGGCATCACCTTGATGTCATTGTGTCCATGGAGACTGGAAGCCATGGCTCTGTGAAAGCACAATGTTCTGGTTACTGAGCTGGGAGGCTGAGGAGAGCCAAGTCCTGGCCATGAAGAAATCAGGGTGGCAGCAGAACAACTCTGCTGCAGTGTGTGCCTGCTTGGCTGTTCTTATTCTGTGGTGGATCAGGCTGGAGCGGGTGATAGTAACTGTTTTGTGGTCACAAGCCCTTCACCAAGAGCTTCCTCTGCGATCCTCATAAGCTACAGGGTGGCTGGTGGTGGGATGTGTGTGGGGTGGAAGTGACAGAGGGATGGACGCATGGCAAGGTGGGTGAAGAGATGAGAGGAATGATGAGAGCCCAGTTCATTGGTTTCCAAGGTTAATGGGTGGGAGGTAGAGAGGCATGATGGAGGAATGATGGAGGCAGGGGAAGGTGGTGACAGAGTGAGGCCATCTGTAGTGCCAGCCTGGCCATCATCTGAAGCCCATAGGCAGCTTCCTGATCCTTCACTTAGTCCTGCTCCTTGTGGAGGGAATGTCACGTGTACCCAGAGCTAGGGGTGGGGCAATGTTAGTAGCACCTGGAGAACCATTGGCCTCTACCTGGGTGAGGGGTGGTTATGGCTCCCATGCTGGGTGGCCTGATAGCTATAGAACAGATCTCTCCTTAGCTACCACAGTCAGTGGCTGCTCTCCATCTAGGGTTAGGGCACCTGCTCAGCCATCAGGACACCCCATGCCAGGACAGAGGCCTACAATTCAGATGGCAGCACAGGGGTGAAGATGATCTCACTGTAGCCCTAGTTACATGGCTGTCGCTGCATGCAGGACAGGATGAGTTGGGGGAAGATGTTCTCTGTGTTTTTCCACAGCCTATCCCGGCCTCTTCTTGTGTCTGATTAGACCAAGAGAGTACCAGGTTCCCTCTCATAGTCCTGGTTCTTTTTCTTTTACAGTCATGAGGCTTGAACTCAGGTCCTGGGTACTGTCCCTGAGCTCTTTTGCTCAAGGTTGATGCTCTACCATTTGAACCATAGTGCCATTTCCAGCTATTCCTTTTCATGTGGATCTCTGATATGTCCAGTGCTGTGCCTGCAGGGAGGCACTCATCCCACAGACAGAGCCACCTCTGCCGTGACTGTGACTGCCCACAACCCTCACACCCACTCCTTGCACACCCCTCGACTCCAGTTTTAGCTCCTCTTGGACTGGGTGTCCAGCCTACCCCTTCCTACACTCACAAAGGGTCTACAATTGTCTTCCGAGGGTCCTTTCTTCTGCCAGCCAGAGTACAGACTGTGCACATCTTGACGATCACAGAGCTCAAAGCCAAAGGCTGAGATGCAGAAGGGGGTGACCCAGTAGCTGCACAGGGCCCATGGATCATCCTGTGCATCCCCCAGCCTGTGACTTCCCCCACCCCCTTGGCAGGGAAGCTCCATGCCCACATCCTGATCCCTGGTCCCCTCCAATTCCATTCTCCCTTGGATTTTTCAGACTGTCTACCATCAGGATCTAAAATTCTATTCATCACTTTATGTCCATATAACTGATTTGCTACTTTGGCAGGATCTCCCCGTGCCTGGAGAGTGGGCATATCATGTACTCTGTGTGGAGAAGTTGCCCCAGGAGCAGAAATATGCACTTCATATGAGTGTTGGACAGGGCAGGAGGGCTCCCTAGGATCAGAAGCCACAGGAGGGGTGCAGATGGGGGAATGCTAGGGGCCCCAGGGGACAGTGGGAGTTAGGGCACAGTTGGTTCCTTCTGCAGGGTTGACACCGCTTCACAAACCCAACAGAATGAGGTTCACATTACAGATGTCAGAGACAGTGCAGATTGCCAATGGGCGCAGGGGTCACTGTCACCCCCAGATGCTGGCTGCATGCTGGGATGCACGCAGAGCTGTTTTCATGATCAGGTAATGCGGATGTTGCAGGGTGTAACCATTCTTTTCAGATGGCTCTCTACCTCTCTTGAGCTTCATCTATATCTTTGGCTTTTTCTTGGCAGTTAACTGGAAATGAGAGTTTCATGGACTTTCCTTTCTGGACTGGCTTCAAACAGAAGCTATGCACAGTTTTCAAACCATACCCTACTGAAGAAGGGAAGCTTGATCTGGTGCTTAACTGGGTTGCCCTTTGGCTCCGTTTGCTATGCCTCACGGGAGGGGGCTCATCATTTGTAGACTAAGATCTCATGACCTTCAAAGCCAAATGCTACCTGAAAGTTCAGGGTCCCAGCCTATGTGTTGGGCCGGGGTGAATACATTCTCTGTTATGCTGGGTCATCAACCCATGTTTTAAGCTGGAAGTAGGCAGTGCCGCATTTGATAAGAACATCTGCCAGAGATTGTCACCTCATGAAAGCAGATTCTAAATTTGTATTTCATTTCCTGTGGTGGAGAAATCCCCTCCAACTTAGACAGGCTCACATCCACCTGCAGGTCACACTCCTAATGCACCCTTGAGTGTCCTCATGGTATTGGGATCTAAGTTTGTAGGGAATGCTGGTTTAGTCCATGAATTAGCTGGACAAGTGATGACAAACGTGTTGGGGATTAATATGAGAACAATTTAAGAAGCCCTGGAGGAGCATCAACCTGACCCTCTGTGGTGCTATAAATCTGATAGGATGTTCCAGACTGAGAAACAATCACATGGCTTTGTGTTTGGCATCCAGACAAGTGAGCGCATGACTTAGCTGTCAGCCAATAAAGAGGAGGACATGAATAAGTGGGTGGAAAGCATCTGTCAGACCCCTGTCTGGGGGCAGGTGGAGAGAACATAGGAAGGTAGATACCATGGCTGTGGTCGGGCCAAAAAAAAGGGTAAAAGAGGCAAAGGAACCAGGTACTGGTAACTCAAGACTGTCATCCTAGCTACTCAGGAGTTTGAGATCTGAGGATCACAATTCAAAGCCAGCCCAGGACAGAAACTCCATGAGACTCTTATCTGCAATAAACTACTGAATGCAAGAAGCTCAAGCTCAGTGACAGCATCCAGGCCTAGCGTTCAAAACCCAGGACTGGCAGAAAAAAGTATCAAAGGACAAGAAGCTGGCCAAAAGTTAGAGGGACTCTATCTTGACAAACAATACAATGGTAAGTTGCACTCAGAAGACTTGCACAAAATCTGGAAATGCCTGAGACCTATCTAGGTATGTTTCCTGTTTGTCTAAATACATATGTTTATGCATTTATATATTAGTATAGAGAGACAGATCAATACATATGACTATACATATATGCATAGCCAGACACTTATGGGTGGGTGGTATACTGTGTGAGAGTTTTGTTTGTGTTTTGTGGATGGCTATCTCTGTTTAAGAAAGATAGAAAATATGTAAATATCTTTAAAAAACTTGATAAAATATAGAGAGACATAAGCTCTTGAGGGAATCTGAAATGACAAGATTATTGACAGGCACGTTTATCCTTATGGATTCCTCAGCAAGTTTAAATTTTTTCATTATTTTCTTTCTTTTTTTGAACCAGTGCTAAGGATTTTTCTCAGGGACCAGGTGCTGCCAATTACTAATTTTCTCATGGCTGGTACAAGAGGAACTGAGCTACAGTTCCACTTTTGCCTTATTTATTCGTGCTTAACTGAAGATAAAGATTTCTATCAGTGACTTTCTTTCAGGGGCTGGATTCTAACGAGGATCCCCAGACCTCAGGCTTCTCTATAGCTACAATTAACAATATGAGAACCCAGCACTGGGTTCCAATGCACAGGGCAAGAAATTGAGTGAATCTCTCAACTCCAATTAGCTATAATAAGCTACAAGTGAAAGACCAATACCTTTGAGGAAAAGATGCTGAGGGTTATCACACAGGCCCTATGAGTAAGCCCTAAACCCTGTACACATGTGTGCATGCACACATTGGCAGATACACACACACATGCACACACACAATATCTCAGGCAATATTGTATTTTGAATTAATATCCAAAGATTGGACAACAGGATAGCAAGTAAGAAAATCTGTTTTTCTTGTCTACATTGAGGGAAAGGGATAAGTCACAAGATGCAGAAGCGAAGAATTCAGAGGCAAATGCTGTGAGTGAATAACTTGTAAAAAGCACATTTCTTTTCTTTTCGTTTCTTTTGTTTTTCTGCCATTCCTGGGGCTTGAACTCAGGGCCTGAGCACTGCTCTTGGCTTTTCCCAAGTCTAGCCCTCTGCCACTTGAGCCACATTGCCATATGGATTTTTATATCTGTGTGATATTAAGGACTCAAACCTAGATCTTCATGGATCCTAGGCAAGCACTCTACCACTGGGCCAAACTCTAAACCCCGATAAAGTATTTATAAATAGTCATCATCATCATATCAAAATATGCTTTCTCCTACAAAGAATGAACACTTATCTATGTCTGTAAGACTTTTTTTATGTCACCAATGCTTCTGTGATTTTCCCACTTGCATTTTTACAGATGACAGCACAGATATTCATCAGGAAGAAAAATAGATTAGGATACAGAAACCTAACAACGTCCTAGTAGATTGAGGTGAAAAATATGTGCAAGATGGCCTGGGTGTTTCATCTATTTGTAGAGTGCTGGGCTACCACACAAAAAGACTCCGGTTTGATTCTTCAGTACCATATACATAGAAAACGCTGGAAGTGGTGATGTGGCTTGGTGGGACAGCTACAGCCTAAAGAAAGCCTAAGAACAATGGTCAGGCTCTGAGGTCAAGTCCCAGGACTAGCAAAAAAAATGTGCAAGAGGCAAAATGCAAGCTGAGAAGGCTCTGTGAAGCAAAATGTCTTGTGAAGGGTAAGGGGAATAGTGCCAGTTAAGTTTGGATCTTACCTAAGAAAGGCTCCTTGAGTCTGAGACCAGGCTACCACTTACGCCTAGTTAATGACTTGGGATTTGAACAAAAAGGTGTGCTGTTTACTACATCCATATGTGAGGTGGGAAGGGAGATTCAGCCTCCAGTATGTCTTTGGGGAGGTCTTCTCTGAGCAAGGAGCTTTGGTCATTGGGCCTTGAAAGGTGACCCTACCTCCCTCACAATGCAACAGAATATGGAACCCTGGTAACCAGACACTGTATGTGACAACCTGCTCAAGCCAGCTCCCTTGGCCTGTGGCTCAGGAACCAGAAAGATGTTGCTGTGCTGTTGCCAAAGTTCAGGAGGCTCAGATCTCAGGCATGAGAGATATGGATGTCTCACTTGAAGAAGTAGATGCTGGATCAGTGCCAAGCAAAAATTCCAGTATATCAGGCATTTCTCTAGGAAGAAAGCCAGGAAACTCCAGGGCAACTCAGATGAGGTATATTGAGAGGAAACCTATTTGAACCCATCATCCTGCCCACACACTACAACCTTCTTGTGTGCTTTCAAGTGACTCTACTGAGATTAGAGTGTGTCATTTCCAATCTACTCTATTCCAGTTCCTCAGTGTGAAGTGTGGTCCCATTCCTACGTTTGAAATATCCACTGATTTGCCAACATAGTGTGATGGTAAGTCAGCTCAGACTCTGAATGAGCCTTGCAACCTATGGATCCTGGAGGATGGCCTGTGGGAGATGCTGCTGACAAAGCTGATCCCTGCCTACCAGAAAGGTGATCTCTTTTATGTGGGAAACTTCCTGCACAATTTCAAATAGTGGAGGACAATGTAGTAGTTGCTGGAAATTCTCTTGAAAAAGTGAGTGTTCCCCCTCCAAATCCAGGTTTGCTCACCACTCCTGGCCAAGTCTTGGAATACTTTGCTCCTCTCTGAGCCTGTTTGGTTCACTGGGGTGTTCACAGGGGAGCTAAGCATGATACAAGTGCACAAACTACTTTATTATGACTGGGACACCATGCCATTTCATTTGCCTCACAAGCTACTGGAGTCTCAACAGTGTGCTTACTGAGATGTTGGATTTCAGGCATGAGTAAGTGGCTCCCAACTGCAGCCCTCACCTAGGTGACATCCTAGGAAATCCCATTTCCCAGTAAGAAATGAGGTGTCAGTACTAATGGCGGAGGCCTGTGAAATACTGGAGTCAGAGGAAAAGCTGGGGGCTGAATCACTTTTGAGCCATCAGGGAGGGATTGTGATAGCTTTGCCTGTTAGAACCTGAAAGCATTTACATTTTGGTGTGTGGTCCAGTGCTGCCACTTGAACCTGAACCCAGGTCTAAATGCCATCCCTTTGGTGTTCAAAAATTAGCACTGTACCATTTGAGTAATAGGTCAAGTTCTGGCTTTTTGCTGCCTAATTGAAGACAAGTGCCTTTAGATTTTACTGACTAGACTGGCTTTCCACTGTGATCTTCAGAGCTCAGCCTGCTGGGTGGCTAAGATTAGAGGAATGAGCATTTAGTTCTTTATTTAGAGCATTCACTTATTGATTTATTTAGAGCATTTACTTAGTTAATTTAAGGTGCGTTTACTTTGGACAGATGCATAGAGGCCTCTCTCAGAAGCTTCTGGAAGTGGGGTGTAAAAGTCATCCTGTTCTCGAGTGTCTCTTACCCCCCTCCCAGAACATAAGTGCACATCTCTGCAGGACAGCCACAGCATTAGAGTCCTGCAAGAAAGGGGCTTTGGTAGAAGGCTCAGGATGGAGAGAGAAGGCTCTCACTTTCCTTGTACCGAATGTGCCCACAGCATCATGTGTTCCATCTATACGATGTGAATGGACTTCTACCCCAGTGATTTCTACGAGTTCAAGAACTGCCACACCCTGACACAACTCAAGCTCTATATGAGGCTCCACATGCCGGCTTTGGACCTGCTCTTCTAAACACATACTTTTTGACCAGCTGGAGGAATGTGCGACCAGTAAGACCAAGAAAAAGTAGAAGTCCTGGTGTGGGTGCCTCAGAGCCTGTGAGTAGGAAGCCCATGTGTTCTAGATATTGGTTGGCCCTTACTTCTACAGAGCTTGGGAAAATGCCCTTTATGGGTGGTGTCACCCAGGTAATGTCTGTCCTCTGAAGGACTTGGGAATAAGCACTCATTAGAAAGACCCTACACCTCCTCAGTGTTCAGTCCAAACTCCAGTTCTACAGGTTCCTCCATTAGATCCTCATGGAAGTTGAGTGACACTTCAACTTGCAGAGTCCACTCTGTCCACTCTGTACCTATTTCCATTCTTAGGTTTGGGTCATCGTGGAAGAGCTTATCCTGAACTTCGGATGAAAAACCCACCAATGGAGCTGGTGACTGATGGAGACTGAGAATCATCACTGCACTCCAGAAAGCATGGGCCTTCTGTAGAAATTACCAAACAGGTTTAGAGTCCTGTGGATATACCTTTTGCTCTGAACCCCATGTGTGACACAGTTGAACCTGCAGATACTATGGAGGAAGAAAAAGAGCAGCCAGATTTCCTTCCATTTCCTTTCACACTCCACCCAGAGTCAGTCCATCTGAGTCAGAGTAACACTCCACTTATTGTGCAAGCTGAAGGGGCACACGATGGGCTCATGGAAAATGTACCCATGGGAAGCAGCAAGTGTACTCTCAATACTGGATTCATTGGAGGAAAATGAATCCATCCTCACAGAATATCCAGACCCATCCATCTCACTAAAAGAGACTCAATCTCCATTCGACAAACCAGAATCCATCCCCCTCTTAACTCAGGAAGGACATTCTGTTTCTCATGAGGAAGGAGACCCTTCTGAGGACTCTGAAGGAGAATTACTGTCTGAAGGCAACTTGGAGGCCAGTCTGGATTTAGAGCTTCCCTGTCCCCTTCCTAAAAAGACATCTCTTTATCTTGCTCTCATGATTCTTGTCAAGTATTCATTGTATTTACTTTGCTAACTATTAAACTCTCATTGTTAATATTATGGTGTGAACTTCTTCAGTGCTTATTATACTGTGTTTTATTTTCCACTTATAATGTGAGACCTCAGACACATAGGTCCTGGGTGGGCCAAAAACCAGACAGGTCTGGTCCCATAGAAGACAACTTTACTGGATACACAGGGAACTATGAAATGCATGGAATCACCAGGAATCCAGGCCAGGCCTCCATGGAAAGACAAGTCAGCTACCAAAGCTTAAGGACAGAGCAGATGCCTGGAAATGTGTTTTGTCAATCGGGAGAAGTGCCAGAGTAACTGTAATATTATGTGGGACTCTGTTCTCTGAGTTCAAGTCTGTTTATATATCCATTGTGCTTTGTACAAATATTTAAGAAAATTAAAACTCCACAATAGCATCAAAAATCTACTTTGGATTTGAATGTGGCCTAGTTGTAGAGTGCTCGCCTAGTATACAAGAAGACCATGATTCAATTCCTCGACCCTGCATACACAGAAAAATCAGATGAGGCACTGTTGCTCAGGTGTAAGAGTGCCACCCTTGAACAAATGTGGCCAAGGACAGTTCCTGGTCCTTCAGTTCAAGCCACAGGACTAGCCAAACAAGAAATCATACCATTTTCCACACATTTGGAAATAAAACAGTTTTATCTAACCCTACTTCTTTTTTGCCAGTCCAGGCTGTGTGCCACCAAGCCAAACTACTCCCCCCCAACCTTACAATTTTAATCATTTAATTTTTTTACATAATCATATTTCATGCTGTCTGTATTAATACCATAAACAGTATGCTTAGTGTCATAATGTTAAAGGTAAAACATAAGAAATTAATAACTAAAATTCCTTTTTTATTAGTTTTATAGCATTACTACAATTTTAGGAGAAAAATTACCTAGAATGTTTATTTTAGAGTTCAAGTAATCCATTTTGATAAATATATCAACCTACATCACTTATTTGAACACATTTTAAACTATTTTTTTTCAGGAATGAAAATATATATATATTTGTTGTAAATGAAATTTATGACTTGGGGGAAGGGAAAGAGAAAAGGGGGGAGGGGGTAACAGTGTTTACAAGAAATGTATTCATTACATATGTAACAGCAATCTCTTTGTATATCACCTTGACAACAAATTTTTTGAAAAGTACAATAAGTTTAAATGTCTACTTTGGGCAGAATTTTTTTTGCCAGTACTGGGCTTAGACTCAGGACCTGAGCACGATCCTTGTTTTTGTTTTTGTTTATTCTTAAGGCGCAAGTTCTATCATATGTGCCACAGCACCACTTTTGTCTTTTTTTATCTATGTTGTGCTGAGGAATTGAACTTGGGTCTTCATTCATGCTCGGCAAGAACTCTTCCACTAGGCTTAACTTATGGCCCCAGTGGGAAGGAAGTTTTCCATAAAATATGTGGGAAATAGGTACACTAAGGAAAAGCCATCAAAAATAGGAGAAAAATTATATACTTAGATAACGACATGCCAGTATTATGGCAGATCTCTGTAATTCTAGCTTCAAGAGTGGCCTATTTGGACTGGGAGTTGGCTGGCTGAAGTAAAGTGCTATCCTTGAGCAAGCCCTAGGACAGTGCTCTGGCCATGAGTTGAAGCCATAGGACATGCAAAAAATAAATTTAATGCCCGTGACTGGTGGCTCACCCTGGTAATCCTAGCTACCCTGGAGGATCGAGGTTCAAAGACGGCCCAGGCATAAAAATCTGTGAGAATCTTATTTCCAAATAATCCAGAAAATTCAAAATGACAATGTGCCTCAAGTGGTAGAGCTCTTGCCTTGAGCTGAAGAGCTTAAGGTAAACATCCAGGCCCAGAGTTCAAGCCCCATGAGTGAAAAAAAGAAAAAGAAAAAGAAAGCCCTTATCTAAGGCTGGAGTGCACACTAGTGGTAGTTTGCTTGCCTAGTATGAACAAAGCCCTGTGTTCAATTACTCTGTACCACTTACACCAAAAAAAAAGGCTGGAAATGATCTCATAAATCCAGAAGTGACACTGTGGCTCAAGGTGTTTAAGGTTGTAGCCTTGAGCTGAAGAGCCCAGGGACACTGCCCAGGTGCACAATTAAAGTCTTACAACCAAAAGAGAGAGAGAGAGAGAGAGAGAGAGAGAGAGAGAGAGAGAGAGAGAGAGAGAGAGAGAGAGAGAGAGAGAAACAGGCAGACAGACAGAGACAGACAGAGACAAAGAGACAGAGACAGAGACATCAAACAGTCAGGCACTGCTGGCTGAAGCGTGTAATTCTAGCTACTATGGAGGCTGAGATTGGAGGATCTTGGTTTAAAGCCCAAAGCCAGCCTGCACACATATGTTTGTGAGACTTACATCACCAATTAACTACAAGAAACCAAAAGTGGAGCTGTAGAGGAAGAGCGCTAGCCTTGAGCTGAAGAGGTCAGGGACAGTCCAGGCCCAAAGTCCAAGCAACATGACGAATCAATAATAAAAAAAGAAGATAGCTTATAGTAATGATGAATAATTTTGGGCTGGGAGTTTGGCCTAGTGGTAGAGTGCTTGCCTAGCATGCACGAAGACCTGGGTTCAATTCCTCAATACCACATACATAGAAAAATGCTGGAAGTGGATCTGAGGCTGAAGTGGTAGAGCCCTAGCCTTGAGAACATATAAGGACAGTGCTCAGTCCCTGAGTTCAAGCCCAGGACTGGCCAAATCAAAAGTAGTAGAGCACTGGCATTGAACTGAAGATCTGAGGAACAGCCCAGGCACAGAGTTCAAGCACCGCAAACAACAACAACAAAATCTATGAAATGGCAGTGGTGGTTTTAAGCTAAGCAAAAATAGAGTAGAAACTGGTAAAATATATATTTGTGTGTAAGCAAAATAGCCAGACTTATGCATTAGAACAGGATAGCAACTTGAAAAAAAATTTTGTTTTCCATCTCACTAGGTCCTGTCTCTTAATTTATTCAAGTAAGTAAAATGCTGGGTTTTATAATCATTGCTCTGAATATTAGAAAATCATAATATCTCTCATTAACCAACAAAGACCAGGAACTGGGGCTTCGTTCAAATGGCAGAGTATCAGGCAAGAGAAGAAAAAATTGAAGTAAGAACTTGAAGTTCTTGATCCAGAACCTGCATAGTAACAGAGCAGCAGCCTGGTGATGGTACCTCACACCTATAATCTTAGCTACTCAGGAGGCTAAGATCTGAGAATCAAAGTTTAAAGCCAGCCAAAGTACCCAGTTAACTGCCAGAAAAACCAGAAGTGGCACTGTGGCTCACAGATTAAAGCACTAGCCTTGAGCTGAAGAGCTCAGGGACAGTGCCCAGGCCCAGAGTTCAAGCCCCACAATTGACAAAAATCAAACAAGCAAACAAAACTCACAAAGAAGCCTGCAGACCACAGTGGTTCTGCTGAGTCTCTTCTCTATGGGGATCAGGAAAAATTTCACTTTTTCTGTCCCTTCCCATCTCAACATTCATACTAAAATAAGACTGTGTTGAAAGTTTCAATTTATGAAAATGTTTTTCATGAAGCACCCTGAAATATTCACCGCTTATATCTCAATTGAAGATAGTTGATTTGGGGCTGCATTGGTACAGTGCTAGCCTTGAGCAGAAAAGGTCAGGGATAGAGTTGAAGCACACAGTTGAAGACCCAGTGCCAACACCCAAAAGAAATTATGCACTTTATACATCCTTTCTAATTTCTTAATGAATCTTTCAGTCTGTATAAATATAGGGTACATTCCTTGTTACTTAAGTAAGATTGCTCTTTTTTTTCTTTTTGCCAGTCCTAGGGCTTGGACTCAGGGCCTAGACATTTTCATTGGACTCGCTTGCCCAAGGTGAGTGCTCTGCCTCTTGAGACACAGCGCCACTTCCAGCTTTTTGCTGAGTATGCGGTACCGGTGAATAGAACCTAGGTCTTCATGCATTCTAGGTGAGCACTCTACCATTAGGCTACATTCCCAGGCAGTGAGATTCCTCTTACAGTCATTGTATGTTCACAGAGTTTGATCTCACACACTGTAGGGCCCTGGTTGGCTTTGACCTGTGATCCTAAGCCCTGTGCCTCCTAAGTAGCTGAAATTAAGTTGTGAGCCAGCATATTGGCTTCCATTATTTTTTCTACAAAAATATATGTAGTTATCTAAAATATATCTATAGCTGAAAAAAATGAATCTCTCCCAAACAAATCTTCAAAGAAACAAACATCCTATTAAAAGGTTGGCTTAAGACTTAAAACAGTGTTCTCTGAAGAAAAAATTAAAATGGGCTTTAGACACATGACGAAATACTCCATAACTCTAGCAATGAGGGAAATGAAAATAAAAACAACTTTGAGATTCCACCTGACTCCAGTCAGAATGGCCATTATCAAAAAATCTAATAAGAGATACTGGTGGGGAAGTGACCAGGGGAGATCACACCTACACTGTTGGTGTGAGTGTAAACTCGTTCAACCACTAGGGAAAGCAGTGTGGTGGTTCCTCAAAAGACTGAACATAGAGCTCCCCTATGATCCAGCAAATCCACTACTTGGCATCTACCCAATTGTCCAGAAAAAAGGACATACTAAAGCCACTAGCACAATGATGCTCATTGCAGCACTATTTACAATAGCAAAGCTATGAAACCAACCCAGATGCCACTCAGTAGATGACTGAATCAAGAAGATGTGGTACTTATACACAATGGAATGCTATGCTGCCATCAGAAGGAAGGACATCGCCCCATTTGCAAGAAAATGGAAAGACTTGGAAAAATTCATATTAAGTGAAGCAAGCCAGACCCAAAGAAACATAAGCTCAATGGTTTCCCTCATTTGTAATAATTAGTTCACATCTAGGACTCTCCTAGCAGAAGATTACAATAACTCAAAAACCTAGGTATATAAGGTCATATAGGATGAGACTAAATGAAAGGATCTCTAGGATATGGGAACAAGAGCTATATCTTGTGTCTTCGTTGCTCTTAATCTTGTGTGATTTTTGTCCTTGATCTACTATGTTATTTCTCATCTCTTATTTTGCCCTTTGGTTAATGTCAGATTGTTACTGTATCTGATTTTTTCCCTGGCATATTGTATATATGTTTATTTGTTTATGTCAAATAGGAAAGGGAAGGGGGGAAACAAGATGATTGGGAAGGGGAGGGGAGAGGGAACTGGGGACAAAACATGTGGAGTGGAATAAATGTGTGAGAAGTAATGCAGTCCACTACCTGTAAATGTAATCGTAACCCCTCTATACATTACCCTGAAAATAAAAAAGAGACTATAAAAATATCTGTAGAAAATGAGTTTGGATGATGGAAACAACCAGATGCCCTACTACAAAAAATGTGATACACGCACACACACACACACACACACACACACACACACACACACACACAAACGCACACACACACAATGGAATGATACATAGCCAACCGACAAGATAAAATAATAGCATTCTCGGGGAAGTGGATGAAAAGGAAAAAAAAATCATATTAAGTGAAGTAAGCCAAACTCAAAGGAACATAGGCCCAAGAGTCTCCCTCATTTGTCAAATTCAGTAGAAACCTTGGGCTCTGGTACCAGAGATTTACAATAGAACAAAATCTAGAGACATCATGACAAATAGTATGACACTAAATGTAAGGACCTCCAAGATAAAGAAACAAAACTCATATAATGAGTGATTGTTGTCCTTAATGAACTATGTGATCTCTTATCTCTTTTGCTATCCCTTGGTTATATCATATTGTTACAATATTTCACCTTGTTTTCTGATATATTTCATATGTGCCTAATTGGTTATTTGAAATTGGATAGGGAAGGGGAAATGAACATGAGTGGGGGTAGGGGAAGGGAAATGGGGACCATATCATTGCATGGGGTATCAAAGTTTGAGAAGTAATGCACCTTCTATCTGGTGAATATAATGTAACCCTTCTATAAATTACAATAAAAATAAATACATAAAAAGAAGATCTGCACAGAAAAAAATAATAATGGCAATTTTGGGTTAGTGGATGAAATTAGAGTGAATCCTGTTGAGTGAGATAAGTCAAGACCAAGGAACAAAAGGTACATGGTATCCTTAATATATGGATATTAGTTTCAAACAGTAGTAGAGCGATGATTGAATAGTTGATACCCAAAGTTCTGGACATAATTTTGGAGATATAAACATAACTACATAGACATAAAAATCTAGGATAGACTATACACTCTATAGACATGTGTTTTATTATAGATTAATCTGTATCTATGACATACAAAGACTCAGCTTAATTTTTACTATATTCTAAAATCTATGTGCCAGTGATTGTATAGCGATTCCCTTCTTGAATACTTGTTGGTTAAACATGACATTTGAAATATGATGTAAAATTCAATGTTAATAATTTTTTTAAAAAAGAGGCTAGAGGTAAATACCACTAATGTACTTGCTCTAAGTGGTACAGAAATTTTCTTAATGAATCAAGGGGTTTGATTACATCTTTATGCAATTATTTTAGTTCTGAGTGTTCTACACTCAATGATACTTCTGGAAAGATGATATAGCTGACTGTGTAGATGGTATGAAGACATACTGGCCTAAACATAGAATAAAGCATTGGTAAGTGGCTGTTAGCTGTCCAAATTCTACTGGAATATGTGGAATGAACTTATTAAGCACAATGCAGGCTCTTAGTCAGATCAGGATCAAGATTATGTGGTTCCATCAGATGAATGAGGAAAGATCAGAAAAATCTACTAAGATATCCAGATATACTTTTGAAACTAAGGTATCTGGACTCCTTTTTTTTCTTTCTTGGTGGGGAGCTTGAACTTTGGACCTGGGCAAGGTCTCTTAGTTCTTTTTCCTCAAGGCTAATGCTGTACCAGTTTTAGCCACAACTCCACTTAGTTTTTGGGTGGATAAGTGGAGAGAAGAATCTTACAGTTTTTTTGTTTTCGTTTTTTTTGCTTGCAAAGGCTTTGAATCACCATCTCCCTGGCTAGTAGAATGACAATTTTGACCCTCCAGCGCCTGGCTACTGATTTTTTGAAAATTGGACTTTCTTCCAAATCACGTAACTGGTTCCTAGCAAAGTTTTGAAGCCTGACTTAAATGTGACAGATTTTTGTCACTTGGAGACACTCTGTGCTGAACGTTAGAAATCTACCAGCTGAGTCACAGTGGCACTTCCAGTTTTTGTTTATGTGGTGCTGAGGAATGGAATCCAGGGTTTCATACGTGCTAGGCAAGCTTCATTTTCAGCCCAAAGTTTTATGTTTTGTTTTTTCAGTGTTGTTGATTCTAAGGTACTGTATGATGTTCTTTCATTTTCTTTGCTTTTTACCTCTTTTCTTCTTTTTCCCTTTAGTTTTATTCTCTGTAGTCACTGTGTTGAATTCGGGTATCCTGTGTCTTGTACATAGGTTTAGGTGATTTGGGGAATGGAGAGGGTATAATTAAATGGTAAAAAAAAACAAAGGAAAAAGGGTGAACCAATTGAACAGTGATACTTGGAAGACACTAAACGGAAATGAACTGAACAATCTGGGTGGAGAGGGGGCTGAGGGTAGGAAAACAGAGAAAAATGAGGGAGGGGATAACAATTTTCTTAAGAAATGTGTTCATTACTTATGTAACCGTATGCCAACTATATATTGACTTAACAAAAAAAATTAACTTAAAAAATAATTTAGCTGCGTATGGTGGCTCACACTTGTAAATGTAGCTACTCAAGAGGCTGGGATCCAAGGATAGCAGTTCAAAGTCAGCCTGGGCACTGAAATCCATGTGACTCTTATCTCCAATTAACCACCAGAAACCCAGAAGTGGCCCTATGGCTCAAGGGATAGGGCAGTAGTCTTGACCTGAAAAGCTCAGTGACAAGACCCACGTGCAGAATTGCAGTCCCATGACTTGAATGATGAATGATACTAGCCAGGCTCTGTGCGCTCACACTTGGAATCCTATCTACAGAGAATCAGGTTTGAATCCAGCCCAAACAAATTGCATGATATTCTTATTTACAGTTCATTACCAAAAATCTGGAAGTGGAGCTGTGGATCAAGTGGTAGAACACTAGCCTGAAGCAAAAAAAAAAATTTAAGGACAGTTCCAAGGCCCTAGGTTCAAGTCCCAGGACTTGCATAAAACAAACAAAATGTGACGCTGAGTCCTCCATCATTTGGTGTTATAGTTCAATATTCTTGATATGCGTCTTAGAAATTAAGTCCCTGGCAAATACTCTCCCCTGAAATTCTGCTTCATAGATGATTCATAGAATTTCAGCATCATTACTATCACCTTCCCGTTAGCATAGCAGTCTACTACTGAAAATTTGAACAAAACTTTTGAGTAATCCTAATAAATATGTGTATCATCTGCACACACATCAAATCAGGAGCAGCTACGATCTACTATTATCTAAATGTCTTTAATCACTTCTTGAGTTAATGAGCCTTAAAGAGTAAAAAATATGAATTAGTTATGAAACTAACAGTCACCATTCTTCTACCTAATATTGTAATATAAGTTTATAAATGCAAGGACTATTCTGAAGTGTGCAGAAGATAGATTCTAATTATAATATTCTCATGAAGTATAGTTTTTAAGAAACATGTTGCTTGCTTTGGGAAAGCAAAGGCAAGGAAAAATGATATAAGTAAGTTCCCTATTTATCAGAAGGAAAATACTATTGGGTTTAGATCAACTTTCATTCATTCCGTGCTGATGAAACAAATATTTGCAATTCCTGAGGCCAATCACTTCATTGTGATGCACAATCAGCCAGCTTAGATCAATCTTCCAAAAAAGGAAAGGGACAAATGAGAAGCAATTAAGGCTTCCAAAATGAACCATGTGGTGGTGGCAGCTCACACTTGTAATTCTATCTTCTCAAGGCCTGAAATCCAAGGATCTGGATTAAGTCTGTCTGTTATGAAAATATTCCTGTCTGAAACATCATCTCTGTTATCACAGCCCAGCTGATACACTCTGCTCAACAGGTTCCAAACACCAAAGTACATCTCCTGTCTGAAATACTAGCAAACGTACTCACACATTATTTCCTCTTTGGGAGATAGTTGAAACATGTACCAGACACATTTCCCTGGCTTCAGAGTGGAAGTGGAAATATATACTCACTGGAAGCCCATCTAGTAAATTACAGTCAATCATCTTTCCTCACATCTTGTTAGTTAAATTGAACAATGAGTGTTTGAATCAGAAGCGATGTGTATGAGCATACAGGTTGTAAAAGTACTGTAATCATAGCTACTCAAGATAAGCTGAGACCTGAGGATTCCAGTTCAAAATCAGCCATGCAATAAATTCCATAAGATTTTTACCTCTAATTAACCAGCAAAAAACAGAGCGTTGAATTGTGATTAAAATGCCACAGGCCTAAGCTTTGCATAAAAGGGGTAAGGGGTAGCAATCAGGATGCCCATTCTCTCCACTTCTTTTTAACATCCTACTAGAATTCCTAGGCAGTAAAATAAGGCAAGAAGCAAGCATAAAGATGATCCAAGTAGGGAAAGAGGAAATAAAACTATCCATCTTTGCAGATGACATGATTCTGTATTTAAAGAATCCTATAGACTCTACTCCCAAGCCTCTTGAGCTGATTCAAAGCTTTGGAAGGGTAGCAGGCCATAAAATTAACCCTCACAAATCAACTGCCTTCCTTTACGCCAACAGTGAGAGGAACGAGGCAATAATCAGGAAAGAAACTCCTTTCACAATAGCCTCAAAGAAAATAAAGTACCTAGGAATTAGCATAACTAAGAATGTAAAGGACCGTTTAGATGAAAATTTTAAAACCCTAAAACAGGAAATTAAAGCAGAACTAAGGAAATGGAAAAACCTCCCATGCTCCTGGATTGGAAGAATCAACATTGTGAAAATGACAGTCTTGCCAAGGGCTATCTACAAATTCAATGCAATACCCATCAACATCCCAATGTCATTCTTTAAAGAAATAGAACAGGCAATTCAAAATTTCATATGGATTAAGAAAAGAGCCATATAGCAAAAAGACTTCTTAGCAGAAAGAACAGCACTGGAAAAATTTCAATTCCAAACTTTAGACTCTATTACAGAGCAATAATTCTCAACACAGCTTTGTACTGGCACAAGAACAGGCCTGAAGTACAATGGAATAAAACTGCGGACCCAGATATTAAACCACAGACCTATGGCCACCTAATCTTTGACAAGGGAGCCAAAAAAGTAGAATGGAAGAAAGATAGCCTCTTCAACAAGTTGTGCTGGCAGAACTGGTTAAGCACTTGCAGAAAACTAAAGTTGGATCCTTCTTTGTCACCTTGCACTAGAATTAACTCCAAATGGATCAAAGACCTGGAGGTAAAAGCTGACACACTGAAAAGTTTACAGGAAGGAATAGGAGATACACTAGGCCTCCTTGGCACAGGTCGAAACTTTCTTAATAAGGACCAGGAATCACAACAAATCAGAGAAAGGCTGGATAAGTGGGACTGCATTAAACTGCAGAGCTTCTGTATGGCAACGGATATAGCTAGTAAACTAATCAGGAAGCCTACAGAGTGGGAGAAGATCTTCACCAACCAAACAATGGACAAAGGCATCATATCTAAAATATATCAACAACTCAAAAAATTAAATCACTCCAAACTAACCTCCAAAGTAACACCCATCCCATTAAAAATTGGGCCAAAGACTTAAAGAGAGTCTTCTCTGAAGAAGAAAAAAAATGGCCTATAGAAACATGAAGAAATGCTCCACATCTCTGATCATAAAAGAAATGCAAATCAAAACAACTCTAAGATTCCACCTCACTCCAGTTAGAATGGCCAGGATCAGGAAAACGAATGACAACAGATGCTGGAGGGGATGTGGCCAGGAGGGATCACTACTACACTGTTGGTGGGAGTGCAAACTCGATCAACCACTATGGAAAGCGGTGTGGCAGTGCCTCAATAGGCTAAACATAGAACTCCCCTATGACCCAGCAATTCCAATACTTGGCATTTACCCAACAATCCAGAAACAAGGGCATACTAAACCCACTAGCACAACAATGTTCATTGCAGCACTATTCACCATAGCAAAGATATGGAACCAACCCAGATTTCCCTCAGTTGATGAGTGGATCAACAAGTTGTGGTATTTGAACACAAAGTAATTCTATGCTGCTGTCAGAAAGAATGACATCGCCCCATTTGTTAGGAAATGGATAGACTTAGAACAAATCACATTAAGTGAAGTAAGCCAGACTCAAAGGAACTTAGGCTCAGTGGTTTCCCTCATTCGTCATAATCAGTAGAAACCTTGGGATCTACTAGCAGAGATTTGCAATAGAGCAAAAGGCCATATATAAGGCCATATAATGTGAAGCTAATTGAAATGACCTCCAGGATATTGAAACAAAAGCCACATAATGAATGATTGTTGTCCTTAATGTACTATGTTGTCTCTCATCTCGTTTGCTGTCCCTTGGTTCTCCCATATTGGTATAGTATCTCACTTTGTTATCTGATATATTGAATTTATTTTTATTTGGATATTTGAAATTTGATAGGAAAGGGGGAAAACCAAGACGGGTGGGGGGTGTGGGGTTGGAGGGAAATGGGTACCAAGACATGTGAAAGGGTATCAATGTATGTGAATTCATGCACCTTCTGTCTGGAAAATATCATGTAACACTTTTACTAATTACAATGAAAAAAATTAAAAAAAAGAAAGTTGTAGTGTGTGGGGAGGATGATGGGGTCAAATACCTTTCTTCTTAGAAATATACCTCATCTGGTTGCCCTGGATTTTCCTGGCCTTCTTCTTAGAGAAAGGCCTGTTATACAGGGTTTGTGGCTTGGCAATGATCTAGCATGTACATCTTCGAGTAAGACAGCCACAACTTCCATGCCTGAGACTCGAGATTCCCGACCTTTGGCAACAGCACAGCAACATCTTTCTTCCTCCTGAGCCACAGGCCACGTGAGCTGGCCTGAGTTGGTTGTTAGTTACAGTGGCTTGGTTACCAGGGTTCCATATTCTGTTCCATTGTGAGGGAGGCAGGGTCATCTTTGAGGGCCCAATGACCAAAGATCCTTGCTCATAGAAGACCTCACCAAAGACATACTGGAGGCTGAATCTCTCCTCCAATCTCAAAATATAATGTTGATGTAGTAAACAGCACACCTTATTTGCCCAATCCCAATGTCTTCCACTAGGCCCAACTACCAGTCTGGTATCAGGCTCAAGGAGCCTTTCTTAGGTAAGATCCAAACTTAAGGGTCCATATTGCCCTCATCCTTTACAAAACATTTGCTTCACAGTGCCTTCTCTGCCTGCATTTTGCCCCTTGTCGAATTTTTTTGTTTTTCCTAGTCTTGGGACTTGACCTCAGAGTGTGAACATGGTTCTTGGGCTTTCTTTAGGCTTAGCTGTCCCACCGAGCCACAGCACCACTTGCAGCGTTTTTCTATGTATGTGTTAATGAGGAATCAAACCTGAGGCTTTTGGCGTGGTAGCCAAGGACTCTACCACTAGGTCAAACACACAAGGCATCTTGCACATATTTTTGACGTCAATCTACTAGGATATTATTAGGTTTCTGTATCCTAATCACTTTTTTCCTGATGATTAGCTTTGCTGTCATGTGTAAAAAATGCAAGAGGGAAAAACACAGAAGAATTAGTGAAATTTAAAAAAAAGCATTACACACATAGAGAAGTGTTCATTCTTTCTAGGAGGAAGGATATTTTCATATGATGATGACGATGATGACTTTATAATTACTATGTCAGGGTTGAGAGTTTGGCATAGTGGTAGAGTGCTTGCCTAGCATCCATGAAGATCTGGGTTTGATTGCTCAGTATCACATAGATAGAAAATCTACATGTGGCACTGTGGCTCAAGTGGCAGAGGGCTAGACTTGAGAAAACCCGAGGACAGTGCTCAGGCCCTGAATTCAAGCCCCAAGACTAGCAGAAAGATAAAAGAAAATAAAAATGCTTTTTACGAGCTAATTCACTCACAGCATTTGCTTCTGAAATCTTCGCTTCTGCATCTTGTGAAATACCCCTTTCCCTCAACGTAGACAAGAAAAACAGATCCATCCCATGGTCCACTGTGAGGCCCCTGGTTGGGCTAAGAGCTAGTCGTGCAGCAACACATAAATTTTATTCTAATACTTTCCAAACTTTGTACTCAAATATGCTACCTACTTACCAACTTAGGTCAGTTATCCTTATGCTCTACCTTTTCTTTATTACTACAATATTCTTACACTCCTACGTTAATCCTTTTTTACCTCCCCTGACCTCTCTCATTCTTCTTTTCTATCTCTGGACCTCTGCTCGTCTTTCAACCCTTATACTGCACGGATCTACAGTTGATGGCTGTTGAGCAATATTGTATATGTAGGTGGTTAATTATTCTCTAGGCTCAGAGGGACTTAAAGACAATAGAGATTGGATTGAGAGGCTTATTGTTTTGGGTATAAATCGCTTATCAGTGGTTGTATTAGACTGGTCTGTAAGTGCACAAAAAGAAAGAGTGATAATACCAATCAAAACTTGTGAACATCTAGTGTCTGCCAGCTACAGAGGTCTAGGTTGGTTATATCTGAAAAACTATAATCGTATTTAGTAGTAATCTTGCTCCCATTTTCAAATGGGCAGAACAAGAAACTCAAGAAAAATGTCAAATCAAGAAACAACATCCCTCACCCAATGTAAACAGACAATGTAACAGTCACTGGCAAACCTAGAGGAGAGTCTTCCAAGTGCTACACAAATGCAATTGATAAACATCATTAATAGAAAATGTGAAAATATAAAGAAAGAGATAATGGAGGAAGCCATAGCTGAACAAGAGGAAAGCATAAACAAGGTGATAAGTGAAAAAGAAGAAGCCAAAATGGAGGCCATAATAAAGGTTTTTCAAAGAAAGATGGATGAATTCATAGAATCCAGAAATAAAATCGTGATCAAACTCCAGCAAATGTCCAAAGAAAAGAAAGCTACTGAGCTAACCACTTAAAAGGAAATCAAGGAGATAAAGAAATCCATACATGATCTAAAACAAGAGATGCAAGGAATCAAAAATGAGCAATTAGAAGCAAGGAAGATGAAAAATAAAGTAGATAGCTTTGTTAGCAGGTTAGACAATGCAGACGAGAGAATTTCCGGGGCTGAAGATTATTTAGGTATTATAGAGAAAGAACAGAAAATGAGTCAATCCAAATTTAAGAAATATGAGAGAGCGCTTCAGGAGGTCCAAGATGCAATAAGGAAGCCTAATTTAAGGCTAGTTGGTATTGAGGAGGGCGTGGAGAAAAAGGTCAATGGTATTGGAAATATATTTCAGGGAATCATCTCAGAGAATTTCAACAAATATCCAGAAGGGCAAGCTCATCCAGATACGAGAAACTTTTAGAACCGCAAACAGACCTGACCAGAAAAGAACATCCCACCGCCATATTGTGATCCGAACTTGATCAATAGAAACGAAAGGAAAGATCCTAAAGGCAGCCAGGGAAAAGGGATCAGTAACCTATAAAGGCAAACCAATCAGAATAACCCCAGACTTCTCAGCAGAGACCATGCAATCACGAAGTGACTGGAAGCATATATGTCATGCCCTTAAATCAAATAACTACCAACCAAGAATACTGTAGCCAGCTAAGCTCTCATTCATAACTGAGGGAACTATAAAAACATTCCATTCCAGGGAAAAGCTGCAACAATATGTCGAAACAAAACCAACACTACAGAGAATTATCAAAGATGCTCTATACATAGAAAACCAAAATAAATACAAAATAGGAAAGAAATGGCACCTAAACAGCTTACCATCTAAGGACCACAAGAACGGGCAAGACACAGGTCCTACTAAAAGCTTGTAAAAATGGTAGGAACTAATAAATATCTCTCAATCCTAACTCTCAATATCAATGGATATAACTCTCCAATTAAACGGCATAGGCTGTCTACTTGGATCAAAAAGCAAGAGCCATCGTTCGGCTGACTTCAAGAGACACATCTTACCCAAAAACAATCATCTTTTGAAACTGAGAGGTTGGAATAAACTCTATCAAGCTAACTGCCCCCATAAACAGGCTGGAGTTGCCATCCTCACATCAGATACAATAGACTTCAAACTAAAATTAGTAAGAAAAGACAAAGAAGGTTACTACATACTACTAAAGGGATCTTTCCTCCAGGAAGGCATAACGATCCTAAATATTTACACACCCAATCCCGGAGCTCCAAACTTCATCAAGCAAACTTTACTTACACTGAAACCATACATAGATCGAAATACAGTGATTGTTGGTGAGTTTAACACACCACTCTCACCTATGGACAGATCAACAAGGCAAAAACTCAACAGAGAAACCTTAGAACTGAACAACTATATAGACCAACTACATCTAACAGACATCTGCATAATATTCCACCCAGTAACAACACAATGTACGTTTTTCTCAGCAGCACATGGAACATTTTCCAAAATAGACCACATCTTAGGCCATAAAACAAACCTGGACACATTCAGAAATACTGAAATTATTCCATGCACACTCTCAGACTAAAAAGGCATCAAATTGGAGCTGAACACACATCTCCACTAAAGAAAACCCTGTAACTCATGGAGACTGAACAACACATTGTTGAATCAAAAACAATGGGTAATCGAAGAGATCAGAACAGATATCCACCTGTTTATGAAATTTAACAATAAGGAGCACACAAATATCAACTCCTTAGGAACACAACAAAGGCAGTACTCAGAGGAAAATTTATAGTGCTGAGTGCCTACAAGAGCAAGTTGGAAAAATGGCAAACCAACTAGTTAATGTCTCACCTTAACCTCCTGGAAAAAGAGCAAAAAACCAACCCTAAACCCAGTAGGAGAAAGGAAATTATTAAAATCAAAGCAGAATTAAATGATTTGGAATAAAAAACACTATAGTAAGAATCAACAAAACAAGAGTTGGTTCTTTGAAAGAATTAACAAAATTGACAAGCCCTTAGCAAATCTTACCAAAAAAAGAAGAGACCATACCGAAATAAACAAAATCGCAGATGAAAATGGTAATATCCTGACAGAAATTACCAAGATCCAGAATATCATGAGGGAATACTTCTCAAACATTTACGCCAACAAGTTTGAGAATGTAGAAGAAATGGATGAATTCCTAGACAATATTAACATACCCACACTGAACCAAGAAGAGCTAACCCAACTCAACAGGCGTATATCAAGCTCTTAAATAGAAATGGAAATTAGACAACTTCCACTTAAAAAGAGCCCAGGTCCAGATGGATTCACAGCTGAATTCTATAAGGTCTTTAAAGCAGAGCTCACACCAATACTCCTCAAGCTCTTCAACGAAATTGAAAATGAAGGTTCTTTACCAAACTCATTCTGTGAAGCCAGTATATCCCTCATCCCCAAACCAGACAGAGATTCATCAAAGAAAAAGAACTATAGACCCATTTCTTTGATGAATATCGATGCAAAACTTCTCAACAAAATACTGGCCAACCGTCTACAACAACTCATCAAAAAAATTATACACTATGATCAAACTGGATTCATCACAGGGAGGGAAAGCTGGTTCAACATACACAAATCAATTAATATAATTCAACACATCAACAGGAGCAAGGACAAAAATCACATGATTGTCTCAATAGATACGGAAAAGGCATTTGACAAGATCCAAAACCCCTTTATGTTAAAAGATGTGGAGAACCTAGGAATCCATGGAACATTTCTCAATGTAATAAAGGCTGTGTATGAGAAACCCACTGCTAGTATTATACTTAATGGTCAAAATCTAAAGCCATTCCCTTTAAAATCAGGAACGAGACAAGGATGCCCACTCTCTCCACTCCTTTTTAACATAGTACTAGAATTCCTAGGCAGGGCAATAAGGCAAGAAGCAAGCATAAAGGGGATCCAAGTAGGGAAAGAGGAAATAAAACTATCCCTCTTTGCAGATGACATGATTCTGTATTTAAAGAATCCTATAGACTCTACTCCCAAGCTCCTTGAGCTCATTCGAAGCTTTGGAAGGGTAGCAGGCCATAAAATCAACCTCACAAATCAACTGCCGTCCTTTACGCCAACAGTGAGAGGAACGAGACAATAATCAGGAAAGAAACTCCTTTCACAATAGCCTCAAAGAAAATAAAGTACCTAGGAATTAGCTTAACTAAGAATGTAAAGGACCGTGTAGATGAAAACTTTAAAATGATAAAAAAGGAAATTAAAGTAGAACTAAGGAAATGGAAAAACCTCCAATGCTCCTGGATTGGAAGAATCAACATTGTGAAAATGACAATCTTGCCAAGGGCTATCTACAAATTCAATGCAATACCCATCAACATCCCAATGTCATTCTTTAAAGAAATAGAAAAGGCAATTCAAAATTTCATATGGAATAATAAAAGACCCCATAGAGCAAATCACTTCTTAGCAGAAAGAACAGCGCTGGAGGAATTTCAATTCCAAAGTTAGGCTCTAACAGAGCTATAATTCTCAAAACAGCTTGGTACTGGCACAAGAACAGGCCTGAAATCCAATGGAGTAGAACTGCGGACCCAGATATTAAACCACAAACCTATGGCCACCTAATTTCTGACAAGGGAGCCAAAAAAATAGAATGGAAGAAAGGTAGCCTCTTCAACAAGTTGTCCTGGCAGAACTGGTTAAGCACCTGCAGAAAACTAAAGTTGGATCCTTCTTTGTCACCTTGCACTAGAAGTGTGGGGAGGATGATGGGGTCAAATACATTTCTTCTTAGAAATCTACCTCATCTGGTTGCCCTGGATTTTCCTGGCCTTCTTCTTAGAGAAAGGCCTGTTATCTAACTGCCCCCAATAAACAGGCTGGAGTTGCCATCCTCATATCAGATACAATAGACTTCAAACTAAAATTAGTAAGAAAAGACAAAGAAGGTTACTACATACAACTAAAGGGATCTGTCCTCCAGGAAGACATAACGATCCTAAATATTTACACACCCTTTTGAAGATTCTCAAAAGATTGAAGATTCTGCCAGTGTAAGTTAGATTCCGGCATTGATATTAAATAATGCAATGAGTAGGGATTTATATTTGAAATATCACTGTTGACAAAATCTAACACACATTTGCTTAGTATTTGCTTTTGATTTCCCAAGAAGTTCAGTACAAGCTAACATGTGTGGCATATATCGACTGGGAGAAATGATTCAGAATATGTGACTCATTTGATCAGGAGTCAGTGAAAGATACAGAAACAGGATACCCATATTGTGATAATTTGTACTTTTTCATACTTTGTGTTTGTTATTAATTCCATTTGTAGTGTACATTTCTAGGTAAAAACTTTTAAAATATTTCCAAACAATTTGTTATTTCAACAGCAAAAAAACATTTATATGCCTGATAAAATTCACAGAATCCAAATTTTTCCATATTATTTTTTGTTTTTTGGGTTTTTTTTGGTGGGTCATAGATCTTGAACTCAGCCTGGGTACTATCCCTGAGCTCTTCAGCTCCAGGCTACCACCTTACCCTGGAGCCAAGCCCCACTTCCCATTTTCTAAAGGTAAATTGGAGATAAGAGTCTCAGGTCTTTTTGTGCCAGGATGGCTTTAAACCTTGATCCTCAGATCCCAGCCTCCTGAGTAGCTAGGATTATACAAGTGAGCCACCACCCCATCATGCTCAGCTTTCTGGTTTTTTTTTAAACAAGCCCTTTGGCTGGAACTCGGTCTGAGCACTGTCCTTCAGCTTTCCTCAAGCCTAGTGATCTTCTACTTGAGCCACAGCACTACTTCTGGTTTTTTCTGTGTATGTGGTACTGCGGAATTGAACCTTCGTCTTCATACAAGCACTCTACAACTATGCCAAACTCCCAGCCCCTCCACATTAGTTTTTATGATAGATCTTTCCATGCATCCAGGATGGCTAGAAATCCTTCTTGAGTTTCCCAAGATCAGGGAGTATAGGTGTGTCCCATCCTGTGTGGCTACATAACCATTGTTTAGGGTACAGTTCTCTCTTCATTCTACCCATCTAGAGCAATTTTCATCTTCCATGTATAATCATTAAACATTCAGCTCCTGTCCCTCTCTACTCCATTCTCTGGAACCATCGTGCTTTTTGGCTCTAAGGGTTTGTTGATCCTTGGAAGCTCTGGAAGGGAAAACATACCCTAGCTCTTCCTTTATGACTGCTGTATTTTTAGTTTACTGTAATCAAGATTCATCTGTAAAATATAGTAAAATGTTCTTCCTTTTCAATGCATTGTTTTGCATATTTCTACCTTTTGATTATTATTAATAGTTGTGAATGGATTCTCCACATATTTGTTCTAGTCTCTGCTTTCTCTTCCGATAGGTACAAATCTAGAAATAGAAGTGTTGGACCATATTTCTATGTAATTGTATATTTAGTACTTTTTTAGCACTCTCCACGCAATTTTTGATTGTTTTATATTCCTTGCAGAACTATTCCAAAGTTCTACTTCTTCTCACTACCTTCCCAGTAATAGTTAGACTTTGAAAGTTGTTTTTTTGTATGCGTGTGTGTGTTTGTGTGTGTGTATGTGGATCTTTTTGTTTAAAACTATATTTATATTAACATATTTAAAGTAATGATTTCATTGTAATTTTAATTTTTCTCATGACTGTTAATATTGAACTTCTTTCTACATTTTGAACTACTATTTCTATATATTCTTTTTAGAAAATTCTCTCCAAACTCCAATTTTTTTCCCTTTTTTTGTGGGGTAGTGGGGAAAGTCTTGGGGCTTGGAGCTTGGGGAGTGAGCTCTTTAGTTTAAGGCTATTGTTCTACCCTTGGTATTGCCCCTCATTTCTTCTGCTCACAGCTCCCTACCCCTCTTCCCATTATATACAGAACAAAGGTCATCCTCAGTCTTTTTGAAAAAGTAAAACATACAGTAAATTTGTAGTATAAAACAGCAAGAAATAAATTTCTTGTCAGGTGTAGTGACTTCTACCTATAATCCTAGCTACTCAGATATCAGGCTGATATCTAAAGATTTGGTTCAAAGCCAGCCTGGGCATTAGAAAGTCTATGAGACTCTCATCTACAGTTAACCACTAAAATATGGGAAATGGCACTGTGGCTTCATACGTAGGGTGATAGCCTTGAGTTGAAGAGCTCAGGAACAGTGCCCAGGCGCAGAGTTCAAGCCTTACAAATCCCCCAGCCAAAAAAAAGAAAAAAAAGTTTCTTCCCCAAGTGATTATTATGCCAGACATAGAACATTAACATTCTGGGTGTACTTCACAGTATTATTACTTGATACCCTAAGATTTTGCAATATTCTTACAGTACCAGCATATGTCATCATATAATGTAGTTCCTTTTCAATGGAATAATTCCATTTATAACCTAAATCTACTCCCCTGACTTATTTTTGTCTATACCACAATTGCTCTACCATGATATGCCACAAGCCATTAAACATTTTATGGTGGGTAATTGGAAAGGAGTCTCATGGAATTTTGTGCTAGGCTGGCTTTGAACCATGGTCCTCAGATCTCAGTCTCCTGAGTAGCTAGGATGACAGGCGTGAGCCACCAACACCTGGCTTGCCTTTTTATTTTTTGTGGGTCTTGGGACTTGAACTCTGGTCCTAGGTACCATCCCTAAGCTTTTCAGGTCAATATTTCATGTAAGTCTAAACATTTAAGTAAAGGAATAAAATTCCAACAAAAAAAGAATAAAATTCCAGACATGGTGTGTTTATACCTCAGTGCTAATTACTTGATGAAAATGTGCCATTCCAGAAGCTGGTGTCATTTGATGATGTAGCTGTGGATTTCAGCTGGGAGGAGTGGCAGCATCTGGACAATGCTCAGAGGACCCTGTACAGAGATGTAATGCTGGAGACCTACAGCAACCTGGTGTCCTTAGGTGAGCAAAAGTCAAATTCACTTGCAAGGCCAAGTGCCTTGTTATTTTGCAGATACGTGAATGTTTATCAAACTTTCAATACTATTTAAATGAAAGATTCCAGGCCCTGAGAAGTATCATTACTTTCTAAAGAAAACCTAAGGTAATTTTGTACTCATTCTTCAGGATACCTTCAGGATACTTTGACAACAGTTCTAAATTATGTTTCCTCTAATGGAGGCGACATTCCAAACTTACACAGTAATTGTAAGTGGATAAACCATCCAGAATAGAATATATATCATTATTGGAAATAGGATCTACAAATCACTAAACAGTGAGTTTATAATGGAAACCTGGCACTAGGTGCAATGTTTCATGCCTGTAATCTTAAAATATTCAGGAGGAAGAAATCTAAGAATTCTAATTTGAAGCCAGCAATGGCATAAAAATTGCCATGAAACTCTATAACTCCAAGTAACCCCTCAAAAATGTTAGTGGAGTGTCAAGAGTTTGACTTTGTGGTTGAGTGCTTGCCTAGCATGCATGAAGACCTATGCATGTAAGTGGAACTGGGACTCAAACTGGTATTTTTCTAGCCTTGAGCAAGACAGCTAAGTTTATGCCATAGAAAATGAATCCAGAGCTGGGGAAAAGTCAACCGTGGAGCCAGTGAGAAATGAGAAAAAAGATTTAATAGATAACTTGTGAGTAGGATGTCTGCTAACTTAAAGCAATGATGACACAGCATAAGCAATAATTCTCTACTGTTTCTAATTTACAGGGCCCTGTGTTCCCAAACCTGTATTAATTGACAAGCTAGAGCACTGTGCAGAACTCTGGATAAGAAATTCCTCTGACAAGAATATCACAGGTGAGTGAATGCATCTTCATATTGATGTTGGAGCCTGAGCCCCATTGGTAAGTTCATGTTGTGATGTACTGAGCAATAATATTCTTAGTTACCCAAAATCCTGTGTGGAACCTATGGAATTCTTTGAGAATGAATCAAGAATCATTTTCTTTTCCCAATCCTATGCTTGGTCTCAGGGCCTGAGCATGGTACTTGGGTTACTCAAGGCTAGCTCTCTACTTCTTGAGTCATAGCACCACTTCTGGCTTTTTCTTTGTATGTAGTACCAAGGAACTGAACCAGGTCTTTGTGCATGCTAGCCCAAACCCCCGGCACCAAGAATCATAGGGTGATATGATGAATTCTATGTGGCAGTAGAGTTAAAGTTAGATTTCTCTGTAGAAATCACTGTGAAACAAAATAAAATGAGAACGCCATGAGACCGTGGCTCATGCCTGTAATCCTAGCTACTTAGGAGGCTGAGATCTGAGGATCAAGGCTCAAAGACTGACCTATCACAAGAACACCTTAGACTCTTCTCTCCAATGAACCAATAGAAAATGAGAAGTGGGGTTGAGGCTAAAGACATAGGGCAGTAGCCTTGAGCTGAAGAGCTCAGGAAGAACAGCCAGGTCTAGAATTCAAGTCCCATGACCACAAAACAAGAAAGAAAGAAAGAAAGAAAGAAAGGAAGAAAGAAAGAAAGAAAGAAAGAAAGAAAGAAAAAAAGAAAAAAGAAAGAAAGAAAGAAAGAAAGAAAGAAACAAAGAAAGAAAGAAGAAAGAGGGAAGGAAGGAAAGGAAGAAAGAAAGAAAGAAAGAATTAATGATATTTCATTTCTTTAAAACTAAGACTATAAATGATTGAGCAAACAAGAAATAAGTCAGGGCATTATTCTCTGATAAGGATAATATCTTTATGCTGGTAGGAAGAGACTGGTATTCAGAACCAGACCTTTCCCCAAAAAATTGAGCCTAGTGGTAGAGTGCTTGCCTAGCATGCACAAAGACACAGGTTTGATTCCTTATTACCATATACATAGAAAAAGCCAGAAGTAATGAATTAATTGGTAGGGTTCTAGTCTTGAGAAAACCCAAGGACAGTGGTTAGGTCCTAAGTTCAAACCCAGGAATGGAAGGAAAAAAAAACAACAAAGTTTCAATCAACATAAGAAAATTAACTAGACAATGAGCTGGAGATTTTCCTGTCTTCCATGGTTCTGAGGGACAGGAGTGTTAGAAAAGGAATTTTTATAAGTCTTCAAATGGAAAGAAACAAATTTCAAAATTCCCACAAATACCTAAATTGAGACTTTAGTGAGAAGTTGTAACTGAAGGGATATAGGTGTAAGTCCTTACTCTCAAGAATCGTTCTTGCTTGGACCAAAGGCAAACAGACATATAAACCAAACTTGTGGCCGCTGAATCTAGAAAAAATTCGTGTTCCTCACTTAATGGTTAATAAGCAAACAGCATTGAAACTGGGTAAGGTAATCCTATCTGCTACCCAGGACCTGAGACCCTTATCTGTAGTTAACTCTAGAAAAGAGTAAGTGGGGCTGTAGCTCAAGGATAGGGGTTATAGTCTTCTGCTGAAGTGTTCAGGGACAGGGCCGAGGCCTATGAACTACAAAAAAAAGAAAAGAAAAGAAAAGAAAGTTTTAAAAAGATGCAAAACAGCACAATATTTAGATTATTTCTCAAAAATAAAAGAAAGGCTGGTATTCCTCAATGTATAAACAAAATAGTATTTGAAAAAAAAAAAGCTGCAGGTATATTATAGGTAGTACTCAGCTTAAAACTGTAGCAATACATAGATGGGTAATTTCAATAAATATATCCTGTGATATAAAAAGAGAACTAAAACACAGAAAAACATTATTGGTCATTGTAAAATATCATTTTCTTAATATGTTAGGGAGAAAAGCATATATTTCTCACAAATCAATTTCCACTTTTATATTTTAAAATATCTAACACTTAGGATGGGAAAGTAAAGTCATTACCTTTACAGAAAGGAATATTTGTATCTCATGTATGTTTGTGTCTTTTTTTCTATGACTCATTTTAGATGTCCAGGTAATGGAAAATGTGTTTAAGACCTGCCAGGAAAGTCCACATGAATGTCTTTGTGAAGTAGCAATTGCAAGTAGTATCGAAGTGGAGGAAAACGTGAGATTAGCAACAACTTTAAATTTGAGCTCTACACATAATTCAGAGCTGTTTAGTAATAACGGTAACAACTTAGGGGTGAGGACTGAGGAGTTCATTAAGTGTCAGAACATGCTTCTGTCTCCTAAGCCTGATGAGATGCATGCTGCATATAGATCTCGTATGTCTCCTGTTCTTTAAAAATCCATCGGATATTCAGAGCATTTTATTCATGATTGTGACAATCCAAAGATCTGCAGTATCATAATTCTGTTCTCCCTGCCCAAGAAATTCTTCAGGGAGGGAGGAAAACTGCTAAATGTACTGTGTGATGAAAAATATTGTACTTAACACCGACCATCACTACACATCCGAAAATGTACACAGGAGAGACTCCTCATATATGTAGTGAATGTGAGAAATCTTTCAGTAATGAAATACGCCTTACAATACCTCAGAGCAAATATCCTGAGATATGTGATGCGTACATCAAGTGTGAAAATTAATTTCTGAGAAGTCAGACCTGACGCTCCAACCTCGATCTCCAAGAGAAGACAAACCTTATGAATATGAGGAACGTAATAAAATTTCTGCCCAGAATTCAGCTCTCAGCACACATCAGAGATCTCACACAGAAGAGAAATCTTTAATGGGATAAATGTGGGAAGACTTTTAGACTGAAATCATACCTCACTTTGCACCAGAGAAGACACACAGAAGAGAAACCTTATGAATGTAACAAATGTGAAAAGTCTTTCACCCAGAAGATACACCTTCGAGTTCATCAAATAACACACACAGGAGAGAAATCTTATAAGTGTAATGAATGTGGAAAGTCTTTCCAAGGGAAGGGAAAACTTCGTGTTCATCAGAGAATACACACAGGAGTGAAACCTTATGAATGTAACCAATGTGTAAAGTCTTTCAGACAGAAATCTTCCCTCAAATTGCATCAAAGAACACACACAGGAGAGAAACCTGATGTGTGCAACAAATGTGGAAAGACCTGCAAGTGGAAGTCATATCTTGATGGGCATAATAGAACACACACAGGAGAGAAAACTTATGCATGTAGTGAATGCGGAAAGTCTTTCAAATGGAAGGTAAAACTCCATGTTCATCAGAGAATATACTCTGGAGAAACACCTTATGAGTATAACATATGTGGAAAGTCATTCACACAGAAGCCAAACCTCAACATGCATAAGACAATTCAAACAGGAGAAAAACCTTATGAATGTAACCGATGTGGAATGTCTTTCAAATGGAAGTCTTCCCTCAAATTGCATCAGAGAACACACACAGGAGAGAAACTGTACGAGTGCATCAAATGTGGTAAGACCTTCAGATGGAAGTCACATTACAGGAGGCATAACAGAATTCACACATATTAGAAACCTTAGGAATATAACCAAAGTTGAAAGTCTTTCGTGCAGTATTCACCCTTCAGGAAGCGTAAGAGAGTTCACACATATGAGAAGCCTTAGCAATGTAATAAATAGGAATGACTTTTTAGTCTGTGGAAGAAAACTCAGCTTGTGTCATAGAACCAACACAAGATAAAACCCTTAATGAATGTAGCAAATGTTCAGTCTTTTCCCCAGAAGGCACAAGTCAAGATTTATCACTAAACACCCACAGGATAGAATCCTATGAATAAAATGAAAAGGAAATTTTTTTGAAGAACTCATAGTTGAGTTTGCATGATACCACACAGACACAGGATAAAAATCGTATGAATATAAGAATATGAAAAATCCATCATGAACGCATGACTAAGTATAAAATGCACATAGGAGAGAAAAACCTTATGAATATTACAAATGTGGAAAGTGTTTGAACTGGAAGGCATACTTCTGTGTTCATCACAAACCTGATTCCCATAGAAGAAAAGAAAACTAATGAATAGAACCAATGTGCAATGACTTTTAATCAGAAGTCAGTCATCAGTACATGTCAGAACATACACAATAGAGAAATTCTGAGTAATGAAAAACATTTAGCTATATATAGAATCTCTGTATATGGGAGCATTAGGGTAAGTCTTCTAAACAAAGTCAACCGTCAGCAAGCATTAAGAGCACTCACAGAAGAAATAATACCATGTAGGAAAACCTTTGTCAGAAACCTCTAAAAGCTGACTGTGTGGCTTAGTGGTAGAGTGCTAACCTATCAAGGATGAAGGCCTGGGTTAGATTCCTCAATACTACGTGAAAAGAGCAAGCCAGAAGCAGCACTGTGGTTCAAATGGTAGAGTGCTAACCTTGAGCAAAAGTATCTCAGGCCCTGAGTTCAAGCCTAAGGATTGGAGACAGGGAGAGAGAGAGAGAGAGAGAGAGAGAGAGAGAGAGAGAGAGAGAGAGAGAGAGAGAGAGAGAGAGAGAGAGAGAGAGAGAGAGACAGAGAGACAGAGAGAGAGACAGAGAGAGAGACAGAGAGAGAGAGAGAGACAGAGAGAAAGAGAGAAAAGAGAGAGAAAGAGAGAGAAACAGGAACTTCTAAATTTTACAGATAGAGAAGGAGAGAGAGAAGGAGACAGAAACTAATTTCTAAACTTTACAGTCTTTCTATTTCCTTACAAATTCGTCTATGTCATTCTTTCTGACAGAAGCACCGAATTCCATTGGGTAAAAATACCATATATGATCTACTCATCAACTGACGGGCATCTGGGTTGGTTCCATACCTTTGCTATAGTAAATAGTGCTGTGATAAATATTATTCTTCTAGTGAATTTAGTATGTCCTATCTGGCCGATTGGCAAGTAGTGAAATTGCTGGATCACAGGGGAGCTCTATGTTTAGTCTTTTTGGGATACTGCCATAGTGCTTTCCATAGTGGTTGAACGAGTTTGCAATCCCACCAGCAGTGTAGTAGTGATCCCTCCTGGCCACAACCCCTCCAGCATACGTTATTAGATTTCTGGATCTTGGCCATTCTAATTGGAGTGAGGAGGAAAAGGGAAAGAGGAACTGAAACTTTCTCTCCTTACAGATGACATGATTCTGTATTTAAAGAACCCTATAGACTCTACTCCAAAGCTGCTTGAGCTGATATAAAACTTTGGTAAGGTAGCAGGGTATAAAATTAACCCTCAGTGTCAACTGACTTCCCATATGCCAACAAATGAGAGGAATGAGGCAAGAATCAGGATAGCAACTCATTTTGCTATCAAAGAAAATAAATACCTAGGAATTAACTTAAAATGTAAAGCAGCTTTTTGATGGAACTATAAACCCTGGAGAAGGAAATTAACGCAGAACTGAGGAAATGCAAAAACCTATGCTCCTGGTTTGGAAGAAGTAATATTGTAAAAATGGCAATCTTCAATCAATATCCCAATGTCATTCTTTAAAGAAACAGAAGAGGAAATCCAAAATTTCACTTGGAATAATAAAAGACCCCTTATAGTCTGTCTTCTTGCATGATACATAATGTTTAATCTCAACTTCTCCACCAAAATCTCTCCTTTCTCATTGAGACATAGGTGGCCCTGTTTACTAGCAGCAAAGGCTCAAACGCGCAGTTTCAGGTGTCACCACTGCCCCTGTTACTGGGTAGATCCAACTCTGTCATCAATTCTGAGGTCTGCTCTGGGAGTCTTGGTCACAAGTAGTTCTGTGGCATCTGCTGCCAGCCTGTGCCTATTTGCTTCCTTTTCCTCCAGCAGCCTACAACAGCCTACAACTAGCAAACGTACTCACACATTATTTCCTCTATGGGAGATAGTTGAAACATGTACCAGAAACATTTCCCTGACTTCAGAGTGGAAGTGGAAATATATACTAACTAGAAGCCCATCCAGTAAATTACAGTCAATCATCTTTCTTCACATCTTGTTAGTTAAATTGAACAACGAGTGTTTGGATCAGAAGCGATGTGTATGACCATACAGGTTGTAAAAGTACTGTAATCCTAGCTACTCAAGATAAGCTGAGACCTGAGGATTCCAGTTCAAAATCAACCATGCAATAACTTCCATAAGATTTTTACCTCTAATTAACCAGCAAAAAACAGAGCGTTGAATTTTGCTTAAAATGCCACAGGCCTAAGCTTTGAATAAAAGTGCTAAGGGGTAGCATTCAGGATGCCCACTCTTTCCACTCCTTTTTATCATAGTACTAGAATTCCTAGGCAGTGCAATAAGGCAAGAAACAAGCATACAGTGAGAGGA
The DNA here is from genome assembly GCF_031878675.1 of Megascapheus bottae. Classification (NCBI taxonomy): domain Eukaryota; kingdom Metazoa; phylum Chordata; class Mammalia; order Rodentia; family Geomyidae; genus Megascapheus; species Megascapheus bottae. The sequence continues at coordinate 147,176 of NW_028327503.1, forward strand.
ACGAGGCAATAATCAGGAAAGAAACTCCTTTAACAACAGCCTCAAAGAAAATAAAGTACCTAGCAGTTAGCTTAACTAAGAATGTAAAGACCGTTTAGATGAAAACTTTAAAACCATACAAAAGGAAATTAAAGCAGAACTAAGGAAATGGAAAAACCTCCCATGCTCCTGGATTGGAAGAATCACCATTGTGAAAATGACAATCTTGCCAAGGGTTATCTACAAATTCAATGTAATACCAATCAACATCCCAATATCATTCTTTAAAGAAATAGAAGAGGCAATTCAAAATTTCATATGGAATAATAAAAGACCCCGTATAGCAAAAACACTTCTTAGCAGAAAGAACAGCGCTGAAGGAATTTCAATTCCAAACTTAAGACTCTATTACAGAGCTATAATTCTCAAAACAGCTTGGTACTTGCACAAGAACAGGCCTGAAGTCTAATGGAGTAGTACTGCTGACCCAGATATTAAACCACAGACCTATGGCCACCTAATCTTTGACCAGGGAGCCAAAAAAATAGAATGGAAGAAAGATAGCCTCTTCAACAAGTTGTGCTGGCAGAACGGGTTAAACACTTGCAGAAAACTAAAGTTGGATCCTTCTTTGTCACCTTGCACTAGAATTAACTCCAAATGTATCAAAGACCTGGAGGTAAAAGCTGACACACTGAAAAGTTTACAGGAAGAAATAGGAGGTACACTAGGCCTCCTTGGCACAGGTCGAAACTTTCTTAATAAGGACCAAGAATCACAACAAATCAGAGAAAGGCTGGATAAGTGGGACTGCATTAAACTGCAGAGCTTTTGTATGGCAACATATATAGCTAGTAAACTAATCAGGAAGCCTAGAGAGTGGGAGAAGATCTTCACCAACCAAACAACGGACAAAGGCCTCATATCTAAAATATATCAACAACTCAAAAAATTGAATCACTCCAAAACTAACCTCCAAAGTAACACCCATCCCATTAAAAATGGGCCAAAGCCTTAAAGAGAGTCTTCTCTGAAGAAGAAACAAAAATGGCCTATAGACACATGAAGAAATGGTCCACATCTCTGGTCATAAAAGAAATGCAAATCAAAACAACTCTAAGATTCCACCTCACTCCAGTTAGAATGGCCAGGATCAGGAAAACGAATGACAACAGATGCTGGAGGGGATGTGGCCAGGAGGGATCACTACTACACTGTTGGTGGGAGTGCAAACTCGTTCAACCACTGTGGAAAGAAGTGTGGCAGTGCCTCAAAAGGCTAAACATAGAACTCCCCTATGACCCAGCAATTCCACTACTTGGCATTTACCCAACAATCCAGAAACAAGGGCATACTAAACCCACTAGCACAACAATGTTCATTGCAGCACTATTCACCATCGTAAAGATATGGAACCAACCCAGATGTCCCTCAGTTGATGAGTGGATCAACAAGTTGTGGTATTTGTACACAATGGAATTCTATGCTGCTGTCAGAAAGAATGACATCGCCCCATTTGTTAGGAAATGGAAAGACTTAGAACAAATCATATTAAGTGAAGTAAGCCAGACTCAAAGGAACTTAGGCTCAGTGGTTTCCCTCATTCGTCATAATCAGTAGAAACCTTGGGCTCTACTAGCAGAGATTGTCAATAGAGCAAAAGGCCATATAAAAGGCCATATAATGTGAAGCTAATTGAAAGGACCTCCAGGATATTGACACAAAAGCCATATAATGAATGATTGTTGTCCTTAATGTACTATGTTGTCTCTCATCTCATTTGCTGTCCCTTGGTTATCCCATATTGGTAGAGTATCTCACTTTGTTATCTGATATATTGAATTTATTTCTATTTGGATATTTGAAATTTAATAGGGAAGGGGGGAAAACCAAGACGGGTGGGGGGTCTGGGGTTGGAGGGAAATGGGTACCAAGACATGTGAAAGGGTATCAATGTATGTGAATTAATGCACCTTCTATCTGGCAAATATCATCTAACCCTTTTACTAATTACAATAAAAAAATGAAAAAAAAAAGAAAGTTGTAGTGTGTGGGGAGGATGATGGGGTCAAATACATTTCTTCTTAGAAATTTACCTCATCTGGTTGCCCTGGATTTTCTTGGCCTTCTTCTTAGAGAAAGTTCTGATATACTGGATTTGTGGATTGGCAATGATCTAGCATGTACATCTTCGAGTAAGACATCCACAACTTCCATGCCTGAGACTCGAGTTCCTTGACCTTTGGCAACAGCACAGCAACAACTTTCTTCCTCCTGAGCCACAGGCCAAGTGAGCTGGCTTGAGCTGGTTGTTAGTTACAGTGGCTTGGTTACCAGGGTTCCATATTCTGTTCCATTGTGAGGGAGGCAGGGTCACCTTTCAGGGCCCAATGACCAAAGATCCTTGTTCACAAAAGACCTCACCAAAGACATACTGGAGGCTGAACATCTCCTCCAATCTCAAAATATACATGTGGATGTAGTAAACAGCACACCTTATTTGTCCCATCCCAATGTCTTCCACTAGGCCCAACTACCAGTCTGGTCTCAGGCTCAAGGAGCCTTTCTTAGGTAAGACCCAAACTTAAGGGTCAATATTGCCCTCATCCTTTACAAAACATTGGCTTCGCAGTGCCTTCTCTGCCTGCATTTTGCCCCTTGTCGAATTTTTTTTTGTTTTTGCTAGTCTTGGGACTTGACTTCAGAGTGTGAACATTGTTCTTGGGCTTTCTTTAGGCTTTAGCTGTCCCACCGAGCCACAGCACCACTTGCAGCGTTTTCTATGTATGTGGTAATGAGGAATCAAACCTGAGTCTTTTTGCGTGGTAGCCAAGTACTCTACCACTAGGTCAAACACACAGGGCATCTTGCAAATATTTTGGACGTCAATCTACTAGGATGTTATTAGGTTTCTGTATCCTAATCAATTTTTTCCTGATGATTAGCTTTGCTGTCAAGTGTAAAAAATGCAAGAGGGAAAAACACAGAAGAATTAGTGAAATTAAAAAAAAGCATTAGACACAGTTAAGTGTTCATTCTTTGTAGGAGAAAAGATATTTGGATATGATGATGATGATGATGACTTTATAATTACTATGTCAGGGTTGAGAGTTTGGCATAGTGGTAGAGTGCTTGCCTAGCATCCATGAAGATCTGGGTTTGATTGCTCAGTATCACATAGATAGAAAATCTACATGTGGCACTGTGGCTCAAGTGGCAGAGGGCTAGACTTGAGAAAACCCGAGGACAGTGCTCAGGCCCTGAATTCAAGCCCCAAGACTGGCAGAAAGATAAAAGAAAATAAAAATGCTTTTTATAAGCTAATTCACTCACAGCATTTGCTTCTGAAATCTTTGCTTCTGCATCTTGTGAAATACCCCTTTACCTCAACGTAGACAAGAAAAACAGATCCATCCCATCGTCCACTGTGAGGCCCCTGGTTGGGCTAAGAGCTAGTCGTGCAGCAACACATAAGTTTTATTCTAATACTTTCCAAACATTTTACTCAAATATGCTACCTACTTACCAACTTAGGTCAGTTATCCTTATGCTATACATTTTCTTCATGACTACAATATTCTTACACTCCTACGTTAATCCTTTTGTACCTCCCCTGACCTCTCTCATTCTTTTTTTCTATCTCTGGACCTCTACTCGTCTTTCAACCCTTATACTGCAGGGATCTACACTTGATGGCTGTTGAACAATATTGTATATGTAGGTGGTTAATTATTCTCTAGGCTCAGAGGGACTTAAAGACAATAGAGATAGATTGAGAGGCTTATTGTTTGGGGTATAAATCGCTTATCAGTGGTTGTATTAGACTGGTCTGTAAGTGCACAAAAAGAAAGAGTGATAATACCAATCAAAACTTGTGAACATCTAGTGTCTGCCAGCTACAGAGGTCTAGGTCGGTTATATCTGAAAAACTATAATCGTATTTAGTAGTAATCTTGCTCCCATTTTCAAATGGGCAAAACAAGAAACTCAAGAAAAATGTCGAATCAAGAAACAACATCCCCCACCCAATGTAAATAGACAATGGAACAGTCACTGGCAAACCTAGAGGAGAGTCTTCCAAGTGCTACACAAATGCAATTGATAAACATCATTAATGGAAAATGTGAAAATATAAAGAAAGAGATAATGGAGGAAGCCATAACTGAACAAGAGGAAAGCAAAAACAAGGTGATAAGTGAAAAAGAAGAAGCCATAAAGGAGGCCATAATAAAGGTTTTTCAAAGAAAGATGGATGAATTCATAGAATCCACAAATAAAAACGTGACCAAACTCCAGCAAATGTCCAAAGAAAATAAAGCTACTGAGCTAACCACTGAAATGGAAATCAAGGAGATGAAGAAATCCATACATGTTCAAAAACAAGAGACGCAAGGCATCAAAAGTGAGCAATTAGAAGCGAGGGAGATGAAAAATAAAGTAGATAGCTTTGATAGCAGGTTAGACAATGCAGAGGAGAGAATTTCCGGGGCTGAAGATAATTTAGGTATTATAAAGAACAAAAAATGAGTCAATCCAAATCTAGGAAATATGAGAGAGCGCTTCAGGAGGTCCAAGATACAATTAGGAAGCCTAATTTAAGGCTAGTTGGTATTGAGGAGGGCGTGGAGAAAGAGGTCAATGGTATTGGAAATATACTTCAGGGAATCATCTCAGAGAATTTCCCAAATATCCAGAAGGGCAGGCCCATCCAGATACGAGAAGCTTTTAGAACCCCAAACAGACC